>NW_015168717.1:50526-67250 GCF_001447785.1 Gekko japonicus
ATTGTGCTCTACAGCTTCTAAAATACAGTCTAAAAGGGGATTTTAATGCGTTCTGTATTGCAACTTTAATAATGAAATGTATATTATCAACACGCTTTGGAAAACAGTCTTGAATAGTCTCAAGCAAGGCGCATTTTATTCAATGCAGTTTACTCCACCGGAATGGTACTCTTTACAAAGCAATCTTACGGGAGTTATCTCTTCAGGCCCATTGACTTCTTCCTGCTTATGCCCTTCTAACTGGGCTTAGGACAGCACTATAAATAATGTGCATTGAGCACAGCTGTTTACAGTTGCTCTCCGGAACACATAATTGTGAAACCAAGTGTGATTGATTGACCATATTTTATTGTGCACACATTTGGTGCTGTGCTCATATAATTTGGGATGACACATTCCGAGCCCCACCCCTCCATTACATACATGATGTAAAGGAGAACACTTTCGACAGCAAGGGGAAGTTTCTCAGCTTAGCACTGCTGATCAAAAGCTTGGGGAAAATAAACTCTGCATTCCAAACATACTGCTCCTGCAACCCTAAAGCACAGCATAATAATATCGAAAAGGATGTTTAAACAAAGCAAAAAGGGAAAGGGGGGGTGTAACAAGACAGCAAGAAGCAGAAAGCATGTTGCTTCTTAATTATGCTGCCTTCTCTCTCTAATGGATTGCCCTCCCCAAACACGCCAAGCACAGCAACTGGCATGTGGCATCTTCGGCAGACAGAAAAGCGGTGGCAAGTGTACAGCTGTTCATCCTGACACACAGGTGTTTGATTTTTGGACTTGTTAGCTAGACAGATTTTTTAGGAGTGTACAGGGGAATCATCCACAGCCATTGCACAGAAAACAAGTTGCCCAGGTCCACTGGAGATAATTATTATGTAAATCCCATTCTAAGATTCAAGACTCAGCCTTCGTGTCGGAAGAGTCTGGCCTTGCGTCTGAGGCCCTACCTTGTTAATTGGTTTAACACATTTTGCCATTAAATGAATTGCTTGACAACTATATCATGAGAGTACGTCTGGCCAGACCAAGGTAGAATACCGTACAGAACACCCAGGAGAAGATCTGATCTAAAATAACTAATTGTTCATTAGTTAGTTAACTAATAAAAAAGATATAATCACTTTTGAAGAACAGTCCGGCAGACCATACTGACTAAACCTGATCAGTGTTCTGCAGTCCTTTGACACAATAATGAAAGGAACCGAGTAAGGTAATCATAACTATGCCATTTGGTGGAAACTGTGCTGCAGGAGAAACACTGGGAAGCGTCATGGAATATCCCAGGTAAGTGCGGGAGGGTGCTGCCCCTCTCCTAAGAAAGCTCCAGAAGAAATCCATGAGTCACCCCAAGATCTGTCCCCTTATACTCCTCATGAGTAGGAGTTCACTCAGCTTGAGAGATGAGCCTAACACTGGACCCAGCATCATGTGTGCAGAAACTCCATATATAAGTCTGCAGTGAGAATGGAGCCAGTGCGGAATCAACTCATCTGCAGCCTTGCTGACTAGCCTACTAGTTGGCTTGAACACTCTGAACCTTGTGACATTAACTTTGGACTTTGCCTTTGTACCTGGATGCTGAACTCTGCCTCTGCCAGGTACCATTACTGAGGGACTCTGTGGTTGCCCTGAACCTTGCCTTCAGCCTGGTAAGTGGCACAGGAAGCACTACCCATTAGTCTAACAAGGGTCTGACTTTGGCCTACTAGTTAGCCTCCAGAGTAGGTTATAGCTGACATCAGTAAAGCATGATGAGACCTGCTGGGATGCCACCCTATTAGTAGATTGGATATAAACTGTGAGGCCTTAGTGAGCTTTTTTGAGGATAAAATCTTGTCACTCTGCCTTGACTTGCCCATCAATATTGATATAGTATGTGAACTGGAGACCCCTTGGTCATCTTCGAGTCCAATATTGGACAGTTTCAGTTGGCTCTCTTGGGCTGATGTTAACAGGACTCTGGAGGTGGTGAAGTCTACCACCTGCCCCTTAGACTTGTGCCCATCATGGCTGGTGAAAGCCACTGGTGATCGGGTCTGGGGGGCCCTGGTAGGCATTATAAATTGTCCCTGAGTTCAGGAGTCTAACCCAAGGAAACTAAAGGAGGCGCTGGTAAGACCACTCTTGAAAAAAAGTCCTTGAATCCTTCTGATCCATCCAACTACCACCTAGTGTCAGGGAGCAGCCTGCCTTAACATCTGGCCGAACATCTGTTCGAGCCCCACCGTGGCCGGAGTGAGCTCCCGGCCTGCGTCCCAGCTCCCGCCCACCCAGCGGTTCAAAAGCCCGTTAAAGGGCGAGTAGATGAATGGGAACCTACCCTTAGTAGGGTAGGGGCACCCCCCTCGTCTGAGGAGTGAGGTGTGCGGCGGCGGCAGCAGCGAAGGAACAACAACAATGGCGGCGACAGCGGCGGTGATGGCGGATCCTGGCGGCAGAGACGAGGCGGCGCGGCGGAACATCGAGAGCCAGTGGAGCGATCCCTGGTGGCCTGCGGAGTTCCAACAGAAAGCGGCCGGCGCGAGCAGCAGAAGGTGCGGATGACGTCATCTCCTGGCGCGGCGGAGCCTATTGGACGGAGCCAAGGCCGGGAGAGATGAACTCACACACCAAGATGGCTGCATCGCTGGAGAAGAACTGCGCCGGAGAGAGGAGCGTCCTGCCGACTGAAGGAGCCAAGGAAGCCGAAGCCGGAGACCAGAAGGAAGAGCCGCCACCACCGGGGTGCTAGGTAGGCTGACCCAACCCCTGAGAATGTGCCCATAGTTAGGGATCCATAAAAAAGTGATTAGCACTACAAAGTTGTAAACCGCCCAGAGACCCCCATTGGGGGGGTTAGGGAGGTATATAAATCAAAGGTTAAATAAATAAATAAATAATAAAAAACCCTATAATTCCTGGGTAAGGTAATTGAGAGAGTGGCGGCACAGCAACTCCAGACTTTCCTGAATGACTCATCAGCTCTGGATCCATTCCAATCTGGCTTCCACCCTGGCCATGGGATGGAGATGGCATAGGTCACTTTCAGAGATGATCTCTGTAGGCAGCTGGACTGAGGCGGGTCAGCACTGCTGTTGTTGCTAGATCTGACAGAAGCATTTGACACTGTCAGCCACAATCTGATGACACACTGCCTCACTGACATGGGGATTTGTGGGATGCCTTGAAGTGGCTGATCTCATTTCTCCAAGGTCAGGGACAAAGGATGGCACTAGGGGAGATGACCTCCTTGAGGCACCCACTGCTATGTGGTGTTCCTCAGGGAGTATCCTCTCCCCATATGTGCCCCTTGCCAAGCTGATATGGAGTTTCGGGCTGGGCTGTCACCAATATGCTATATCTGTTGATGAGTGGCCAGTCAGTGACAAGTCCAGCTACCCTGGCTGAGGGACTGGAGGCAGTGGTTGGATGGCTGAAGCAGAGCAGACTGAAATGAAATCCATCAAAGATGTCGGTCCCATGGCCGGGTCGAGGTGATGCCAGGGTGGGATGCCAAGTTCCCTCTCTTGGCAGAGTGCCTCTAACACTGGCACCAACTGTCAAGAGTTTAGGGCTGATCCTGGATGCCTCCCTGTCAACGGAACCAAAAAATACAAGGAGGTACAGCATTCGGGAGTCATTGGAACTGTTTCTTTGATGAATCTTCAGTTGCTGAGCATATCTGGCTGGAACGCATCGTGTTGAAGAGCTTGGATTTTGGACTTTGATCCTGCTTATTGTGGTTTATTATCACACTTCAAGGACTCTGTTCATGAGTGGGAGTTTGAATGCTACTATTGAGCTATGTTGCACATGATGTACTTTATTTGAAATGTAATATTCTTAACAATTTGTAGTGGTTTTGTAATAAGTATTTTTAATTGTTTGAGGTTCTCATCCTGTACTATTTATAATAAGTATATTAAGCTTTTAGTAAATATTTTTGTACATTTCTTTACTTCATTGTCTTTGTACGCAGTAGTTATGCTTTGTTTGTATTCACTGTCAATGGAGCCACAGGTCACCAATGTAATCAGGCAGTGGTTGGATGGCTGAAGCAGAGCAGACTGAAATGAAATCCATCAAAGATGTCGGTCCCATGGCCGGGTCGAGGTGATGCCAGGGTGGGATGCCAAGTTCCCCCTCTTGGCAGAGTGCCTCTAACACTGGCACCAACTGTCAAGAGTTTAGGGCTGATCCTGGATGCCTCCCTGTCAACGGAACCAAAAAATACAAGGAGGTACAGCATTCGGGAGTCATTGGAACTGTTTCTTTGATGAATCTTCCGTTGCTGAGCATATCTGGCTGGAACGCATCGTGTTGAAGAGCTTGGATTTTGGACTTTGATCCTGCTTATTGTGGTTTATTATCACACTTCAAGGACTCTGTTCATGAGTGGGAGTTTGAGTGCTACTATTGAGCTATGTTGCACATGATGTACTTTATTTGAAATGTAATATTCTTAACAATTTGTAGTGGTTTTGTAATAAGTATTTTTAATTGTTTGAGGTTCTCATCCTGTACTATTTATAATAAGTATATTAAGCTTTTAGTAAATATTTTTGTACATTTCTTTACTTCATTGTCTTTGTACGCAGTAGTTATGCTTTGTTTGTATTCACTGTCAATGGAGCCACAGGTCACCAATGTAATCTATGCCAGGTTAGACAACAGGCTCCCTATCTGCCCTGCCAAGACATAGCCACAGTGATCCACACAATGGTCACTTCCAGACTAGACTACTGTAACTCACTCTGTGCAGGGCTATCCTTGAGGCTGACCCAGAATCTCCAACTGTTCCAGAATGCAGTGGTGTGGGTCCTTACGAGGACACCAATGAGAGCACATATTCAGTCTGTGCTCCGTCAACTGCACTGTCTCCCAGCTGAATTCCAGATCAAGTTCAAGGTTATGGTATTGACCTTCAGAGCCCTAAATGATCTGGGACCAATGTATCTGAGGGACCACCTCTTCTGGTATGTCTCCCAAATGGTGCTTCACTCAGCTGATAACAACTTGCTTGTGATCCCTGGCCTGGAGGTTGTCTGGCTGTCTATGACCAGGGACAAGGCTATTTTGGCCCTGGCCCCAACCTGGTGGAACACTCTGTCCAATGGGACCCAGGCCTTGCAAGATCTGAAACAATTCCACAGGACCTGTAAGATGGAACTATTCCACCAGGCACATGGTAAAGGATAAGTAACAGCTTCCCACCGTGAACCGTCTTCTGAACGGCCCTTTACTGTGCCATCCAGTGAGGAATTAACATGGTGACTGTTGTGATTGTTGTGACTGCTGATTTTAATCTAAGTTATATTTAATGGTTAGGTTTATTTTAAATGTTCTGACCCACCCTGAGTCCTAGGCTATAAATCCAATTAAATAAATAAATAAATCTGAGGTAGGGATGGGCAGGAACCAGACAAATGCAGTTTGGTTTGGTTTGTGGGGTGGGCCCAATTCACAAGCAAAAAATCAACACAAACGTTAAGGAGCTAAAGGAACTGGTTCGGTTTGTAAGGTTTGAGACATGGTAGAACACTACTGCAGTGTGCTAGAGACACCAAACTGTCATGGAATTTCTGGCTGACTCTCCTCTACTCACCCCAATGTTTAGCAAGGATTGGATTTATGGGGTATGAGTTATGGCCCCCCAAAGAAAGTGACCCCAGAACAGTGCTTTCTGGGTAAATGACAGGTGCAGGTTCAGGAGTGTATAAAATGGAACTTGTGCAAGCTAGAGGCAACAAGCACACAGCATATCTCTGGCTGATTCTCCTGCAACTGCCCTCCAAGTTGGTGAGGATTGGATTTACAGGGTCCGAGTTATGGCTCCCAAAAGAAGATGTCCCATCCTCCATTGTTTCCAACAGAGGAAAAAACAGAAAAAAAGGGGGGAAAAGAAAAAAAGAATAAGCAGAGGCAATAGAAACCCCACAGAACATAATCAAAGTCCCAGAGAATCTCTGCAGTAGAAACTGAAGGTGGGATGCATTTTTGCAAGCCCAGCAGAACCAGTGCCACTGTGGCAGTACAAACCCAACAAGCGAGGAAAGGGCTTTTGGAGAAAATGTCAGGCACAAGTTCAAAAGTGTATGGACCTCCTGCAAACTACACACACTGAACACCCAGGGAACCTCACCCACTCCTCTACAATCTCTCAAAGTTGGGGGTACGTTACATTCTGTTGTCCCAGGTACAGACCCCCCCCTCAAGAACTCCCACATTTTTACCCTCCCATGTCTTCTGAGTGTGAAAACCTTTGCATGCCATGAGGGTGAAAGCGTGTGCAAAAGGTGTTTGTCATGGGGGGAAGAAGTCCTCCACCCCCCCATACCACAGGACCCCATCCCTGGGCACCATATCCTGCTAGCCCACTGGAACCCGACCCTAGCAGGACATCACCAGACATTTTGGAGCGTCCTTCCCCTGGTCTGTTCCTGGGGCTCTCCACAGAGACAAAAGAGTTGTTAGCATTGCCCAGAGACACCAGCAATTGCTAACACTCTTTGGAGAGGAGCAGTGATTCAGAAGATGGGGGCGGGGAGCCCTCTGTTCTGAAACTTTTCCTCACCCTCCCAACTGACCCCTCTCTGCAGTAACATAGGAGACTGTGCAAGAGGGGGAAACTGGGATTGAAACACCAACATTTACAGGGATTGTCCCTGTGAGAAATTTCGAATAAACAGGCAATTTGTTTTTTTAAGTGTCTTTTTATTAACAAAGAAAAGAGGAAAAAGGAAAAAAAAACTTTATTAAGCAAAACATACAACACTCAAGAGCTATCTGGAAAGCAGGGAGGCGCAAAATAGCATTTTAGGAATTGGGTGATATTTACCAGTCCTGGAGAGGTCCAAGTAATCAACAGATCTGGAGAGAAACTACCAGCGTTTTGTTCTGTGAAAGAGAGAAAGAGAAGCCCGTGAGTGAGTGTTTGTGTGGTTGGTACCAAGGACACACAATATATAGAGAGGGTTTTTGGAGTCGATTCTAATAGGAAAATTGTGCCCTGATGCTGTGGGAAGGAGTGTGTCCTTTCCGGTGGGAAATTTTTAGAGAACAATCATGAAGAATGATTTACCGTGGTGAAACAAAGTTTTGGGCCATGGATTGGTGGCCACTAATAACCTTGTTGATGACTCAGGAAGGCTTGACAAGACAGGTGACACTGACATAAAGGAATTAAGTTGCACTTAGGTGATGGTGAAGAGGAAAGCGTGATCTTGCAAATGCAAAAGTATTTGAGAGTAATTGCTTGCCTGAGTTGCTAACAAAGTCTTCTGGAGATGTTTCACACAAGTACTGAGTAATCAATTTGCTTAAGTTATGTGTCCCTTTAGGATGAGGGAAAGACATCTGTTCTGACAATCTCTTGATTTAATCCAAGTATATTTCTCTCATTCGTAAGTTTCTTGCGGGTCTCCACTTGTCAATGTATATTTCTCTCACTTTCCCATGGAGCTATGTGACTGGCATCCATGTTTGAACAGTGCCCTGGCCTGCCCAGGCCTGGGGAGTGCTTGTCCCAGGCTGCTCTGAGCTTGAGAAGGGGTCCAGCTGCTAACAGAGCAGGAGCCCAGCACCTCTGCCTCAGAGAACGTAATGTGGGAGAAGCCCCACTACCGGTTGTCAGTAGTGAACTGGGAGATCAGCAGTGGTGGGCATGCCAAGCATGCAATGGCAGAGGATTTGGCAGAGGTGATGGTGAGGAAATAACTCGTCAAGTCCCCTGAGACTGCTGACACCAATCCCCTGGAGTACTGGTCATGCAAGGTCTGACCTCTCCTGCGTGGCCATTAGCCCTGAGTGCACCTAACACCCACACCCCACCAGGGGAGAGCAATTCACAATCAGTAGGGTATAAAATGTGGGTCCTCAGCCAAGGGACCCAGTACCTAGCCCCACCGTTCAGCGTGAGCAGAGAGATGGGGTGGCTCAGAGCCCTGAGTCCACCTAACACCCAAACCGCAGCAGGGGAGAGGTGTTCATAATCAAGAATAAATGAGTGTGGTCTGTTTTTAACAAGTTCCCCACCTCTCTTTCTAACTGCCAACAGAGGAGAGCCTCTGGAGCTCCGCTGATATACAGCATTCTGGTTCCATAGGTCATAATGTTGTTGTTGTTCAGTCGCACAGTCGAGTCCGACTCTTTACGACCCCATGGACCAGATCACGCCATCATAATGTCATAATAGAGGTCATAATGGGAACTCCATTATTGGCATCCAGCATTGCCTGTTAAGCTTTGGAGGATTCCTATTGATGTTTCCAAGGCTGTCCACACACACCCCGCTGTTGTTTTGAAGTTTTTAAAAAAGTTTAATTGAGCAGAGACAGTCTGTAAATGTATCAATTCACAAACTGCCACTAACAGCATGAAAGTTTGTGGAATGTTTTGCCAGTCGTCCTGCCATGAACACCACTTTGCAAACCACAAAACAGCCCAAAGTTCATGACAAATATTTGCTCGTGAGCCGGTTCATGTCCATCCCTAATCTGTGGCACACAACAATCAACATGAGCAGTGACTGACATCCAGAAGACTGAGAGCAGATCACAGCGGGTCCAGGAAGAGATCGTCTTCTGGTATTTATTGGCAGGATCTCCTGGGCAGATTTTATTCCTTCTGAAGGATGCCAGCCTCCAGGTGGAACCTAGGGATCCTCCAAAATTACCAATCATCTCCAGACTACAGAGATCAGTTCCCAGTGAGTATTATTCTACTCTGCAACTGGGTCCAGAGTGCACCCATCCATCGGGGTGAACTCTTCTCCTCTGCAGATTAATGGAAACGTATGTGAAGCTGGTAGGGCCATTCCTCAAGTCTAAAAAGAGAGAAGGACATGAAGGCAGACAAGGCGTCCCCAGTTTCGAGGGGGGGTCCCCAAAATTCCCTCACAGCAGCTTGGCAGACACCCCAGCCGGACACCACAAGAAAGGGAAGTGTGCCCACAGTGCTCCTAGCCCCCATTTCTTTCTCTAAAACATGTGATGATTTCTAGCTATGAATGTAACAGTCCTAATTTGCTTGAGCCCTACAGACCCAGAATGAACATGGCACATTTCCTGGTCAGAAGAACACATTGATTCAAAGCACAATACGAACACTTGAATACAATGCACAGATTAGCAAAATACTATTAATTTCAGTTCTATGAGGAAATCAAGCCCATTTCTCTCTTGCAGCTCCATTTGCAGCAATGTCGGTTCCAAATACTTCAGTCACATCTGTTACCTTAACATCGCAGCAGCTTTCTTTGCAGTGCTTACTAACCTCTGCATTTCCTGCTGCCTGAATGATCCCTTTTCAGCTGGTGGCACATCACGCAACTGCTGAATGAGCAGCGCTAAGTGTTCCAGTTTGGCACAGAGCACCTCGTTTACCTGTGCTCAGAGCTGGCAGGCTGAGCAGTTCTCCACAGCTCTAGTGCTTGCTTCCTTTTGTGAACTCAGGGTGAGCCATGTGCTTTATCACCATAGACTGCAGCCACCTGGAAATCAGAATCCACTTCTCTCCTCTCTCTCTTGCAGTTGCAACAGGAGAGGGCTTTGTAAGCTTCTGAAGTAACAAAAGGGATGCAATCCTTTTTAGAATGTTCTGGTTGCCCTACTTATACAGGGAACCATATATATAAACAAACAAACAATAATGAAATGCAGTTTTGTAGAAAAATCCCACCTGTATTAGAACAGCGGTAGTGTTCAGGAAAGGCTGCAACTTTTTCCATGTAAATGATGTATTTACCAAAGTAGTTCCACTCCCCTTTTTAGGTTAAAATACTCCCAAAGTGGCTCACATCATACTAAATAAATACACACACACATACCCACCCCATTGTTACTACCAAAGCTGTAATCTTATGCATATTTAAAAGCATCCCATTGATTCTACTGAAACGAAAGCCCAGTTGAAGGAGCACAGGATCCACATTTTGGGGTCTTGGCCCTGGCAAAAGGGAAAAGTTGAAAATAAGTGATTGCCTCTCCTCATCTGACAGTACACCATAGTTATTACAAAAAGGGAAAAGTTCAAAAGTAATCACCATATTAGTGGTATCTTGTAGACCTTTCCTATTCTTGTAAAGCATGAAGCCACGGCTCTGGACTCATCCGGGGTTGCCTTTGTGACCACAGAGCAAGGGGTGGGATTGCTAGGCATGCCTCTGCACCCTTGTGGCAGTGGGCCACACAGGGTGTGGTTGGGGACATCTGCAGGTGCCCAGCGGCTTTCCCTTGCAGCCTATGGTGGGCCATGACTGTAGCGGTGGGTGGGCCATGGGAGGGTCCCTTGTCTTGGGCCTTCCCTCAGGTCTGCCCCCTCCCCTCTTAAGGTCACATGGCTGCCAGGCACTTCCCAGGCATTGTCCAGCCATCCCTCCCTCCCTCAGTCTTAAGGTCACATGGCTGCCAGGCACTTTCCAGGCATTGTCCAGCCATCCATCCCTCCCTCCCTTGGTGGTTTGGTTTGGTAGTGCAGTTTTTCTCTCTTTATTGTTATCGCTTATTGTCACAGCTTTAGGTGGTTTGAGGCATTGGGCAAGATCCATTTGGGGGAAGACTGTGCCTGCATGCCCACCTCCCCCGGTGGGGACTCCCTGAAGGGGTCTTGGGGGTGGAGCCAGGTAGCACCATGCCCAGCCTGGGGGTTGTGACGTCCTCCTTATTGGGGAGGACTGGTTTCTCTTTCCCTTTTTCATTGAACAACCACAGCTGGACTGCTTCCACCCAGAACTAACTGACCAACCGAACATCAACTGTCAACATCTAACTGTAACTCCTGACTGACAGACATACTCATCCATTCAGATTCACTTCCAAAACCCCTCCCCCTCTCTGTCAACCACCAATCATACCATACTTGCCTCTCTCAATCACTCTAGTCTATCACAGCCATGCAACCAAACTGTTAAAGAGAGACACACACAGCAACAAGGAATCGTTAGGTGTTTATGGGGCTCCACTCACAGGTGGCAAGGGAGCCACACAGAGGCATATGCCAATGGGGGTCCACCTATCTTGCCACTCCAGGTTTACCCCCAGCAGGTGGGCTAGGAATGGGTTTTCATCAGCTGGCAGGCAGGTCACTCGATGTCTGGATCTATGCCTTATGCCACACCAGTGCTCCCATCGTTGTAACTAATAAAGCTGTAGCCTGTTTCACCCAACTCTGGTTTCCATGTGTTTGTTGCAGTGGGTTGTTACCTGATCTCCCACCCTTCACCTGCCCTTAGGACCACAAATCTGGCTTTCTTGAACAGGCAGTGTGTGTTTGCAGTTCGCACACTGCTGTTACACCCTGTTGGGCCAGCACTCTGCCCGTCATCTACATGGAGACTAACAGCATGGTTGAGCTTCTTAAGGACTGATACTTAAGCATCACTGTTTCCCACTCTTGAGTTCAACTACTGGAAAGTCAGCCTCCCTAGCTGCAAAGCAGAGCAACAGCTCCCATTACAAAGGAGACAATGATTACTAGTTTTCTGTAGCCTTAGCCTCATGCCCAGTAGTAACAGTTGCTTCTTAAAACAATGAAACAGTCAAAGGAAAAGCAATGCTGTTTCTTTTGTAGACCATACAGTGTCTGGGCATATTTCATCTGTTTTTCAAGGAAACAAAAGGTACTGGCGTGGCTTGAAACTCCACCTCCCCCACCGCTCAAAATCTGATTCATACACTTCAGTGCCTTCTGCGATTTCAGCCAGCATTGACAACACACTTTCAAGTAGATCTTTGCAGCCTGAGGGGCTAGAAACTTGCTTTGTGTCAAACAAAAGTTTTGGTTCTCAGGAAACTGGGGGTTAACATTTTGCAGTTGTGCTGCATTCCCCTCAGTAAAAAGATACTGTCCCAAACATAGGCCACTAGAGATGGTGGTTGTATAAGCACTTATAAGCAGATTGTAGGTTTATTATTTTTAAATCAAATTTAAAATGTCTCAATGGAGCTGGCCAAAGTCCATTTAGTGCAGAATTCCATTCTCAGCAGCTGCCAGCTAAATACCTCTGAAAGCTTCACAAGCGTCATGTAAGCAACAGCTTTGCTTCGGCTTCTGCTCACAGGGTCTGGTATTCAGAGATGTATTTCCTCTGTACTTGGAGGCTCTATTTTGCTACCATATCCCATAGACATTGATAGACCTATTGCTGTTCTGTGGAAGTGCAAGCTGATGGACATCATGACTGACTGAATGCCAAGTTAACCAGGCGAAAAGGAGAGAGACAAGCCACAAAGTGTACTGCCACCCCACCCTATCAGGATCACACACACACCTCTTTTGGCTTTATTGATCTTTCAACACATAGCAAAGCTGACAGATGGAGAAAGCTGTGGTAGGACTGTGTGTATGCATATAGTGTGCCATCCAATGTCAAACATTTAAAAACCAAACTGCTGTTGAGTGTTAAGAGTATTGCTTGTGTTTGCTGGTAAATTGTTGAACATAGGGGAAACTTCTATGAAAAAAAATCCCTTCTGTTAACTGAATTTGATAATTTTTAAAAGCAACATGATATGGTGGCCATCGTCTCCTCTTGTGGCCATGAATTCCATAATTAATAACAACATAAAGTGGTATTTCATTTTGTCTTTATATAGGGTAACTGCAGCTGTCTTTATATAGGGTAACTCAGATGGCTCACATTTTGAAAGAAGTAGCTCAAGTGGTTAAGACGCTGAACTGCACACTGGAAGGTCAGTAGTTCAGCAGTTCGAGGCCGAGTGCTGCAAGATGGAGTGAGCTCCCGTCTCTGGTCCCAGCTCCTGCCAACCTAGAAAGCAAGAAATTGCAAGTAGATAAATAGGTACTGCTTTGGTGAGAAGGTAACAGTGTTCCGTGCGCCTTGGCGTCTAGTTATGCCGGCCAGATGGCCATGGAAATGTCTCTGGACAGTTCTGGCTCTTCGGCTTGGAAATGGAGATGAGCACCACATCCCTAGAGTTAGATTCGACTGGCTTTTGAGCAAGGGAAACCTTTACCTAAAAACCCATTCAGCACAGTAGGACTTACTGCTTGGTGTAGTGGTTAAGAGTGGTGGACTCTAATCTGGAGAACCGGGTTTGACTCCCCACCCCTCTACATGCAGCCAGCTGGTCAGTCAGTGATCTCTCAAGAGCAGTTCTCTCAGTCCCACCTACCTCACAGGGTGTCTGTTGTGGGGAGAGGAAGGAAGGGAGATTGCAAGACACTCTGAGTGAAGGATGGGGTATAAATCCAACTCTCCTCCTCTCCCAAGCATCTTAACTCTGAGTGAAGGATGGGGTATAAATCCTCCCCCAAGCATCTTACAACAACATCATTCTTCACTCTTCTGTTTTATCTTTGCAACAATGACCTTGTCTAAGAAGCTGTGAACAAATGACTAGCCCAAGGTCACCCAGAAAGTTTCATGGCAGAGTGGAGATTCAAACCTGGGTCTCCTAGATCCTAGTCCACTACTAACCACGATACCACATTGGCTCTCTGTTGCCATTTTTCTATAATATAGTTTTAAATGGTTCCCCCCCACCCTCTTGTTTGCTTATGGGAAAGCAGCCAAAATGTTCTAAATAAATTAGTAATAAATGAATCAGTTATTAGATTGGAAATATATATATATATGTACGCACACACATGCACACACAAGCTTTGGTCCAAAAATGTTAGCTCATCTGCACCTCTTCACAAGTAAGTACTTGGTGTTTACATAAACACAGAACACAGATTCCAAGAAAACAGAGATCCTTGCTAGCTTCCAAAGCCCCTCTCTTATAGCATCCAGAGCACTCTTGTTCACAGCTGCAACAATGATTCATCTACTCTCCACTTCTAGCCAGTAAGAACACAGCAGGCACCTGGTGCTCTAAATAATCCATGAGAAATAGGCCCTGCAATCATTAACTCTTCCTTTCCCAGAATAAGCCCAATTTACTCCACCAGACCTGCAAACAAACAAAAGAGTGGTGGTGGTAAAAGGTTCCATATAAAGACTTTGTGCCATGAACTTGAGAAACAAAAATCCAGGAGGCACAGCTCAGGTCAGGAGACACATAAGGTTCCCAACTGTCCTGATCCCTTAATAGAATCATCATGAGCTGGGTGATGTTCTACACCTCTACTCCAGGAAAAACTTCAGCTGCCCATTTCTATGCATTAAACTTCTGTTAAAGGGACAGGACATTTCCTCTCCAGGCCTGTTGACACAGCCCTAAGTAATGGAACTGTTTCACTGGCTGAATTGCTCCCTGATGTGGAGCTAAAGAATTGGAGCCTCTGTCAGAACAAGAGGTGTCAGTCTTAAGGGCTGTCCGTCTTATGAGGGTTATAGCGACTGTTCCAAAGGGGCACATCTGTGCATACCAGATGGCAATCCAGGCTATGTGCCGACTGATGTGCAGGTGGATTGTTCCAATGTTGTTTTTCAAGTAAGGGAAACAACAATTGGAATGCTGTCTCAGAATTCAACACACTGCCTCAATTGGTCAGAAAGAAAAAAATAATATTTTATTTACTTATTTATTTACTGCATTTATACCCTGCCTATTTTCCCAATGCGAGTTCTCTCCTACTCCATTTTATCCTCACAACAACCCTGTGAGGGAGGTTAGACTGAGAGGGCATGGCTGGTCTCAAGTTATCCAGCAGGGTTCCGTGGCATAGCTGACACCATTCTCCATTCTTGACTACAATATCTGCCAAAGGTCTCAATGAAAAAGGTGGATTATGAATGAAGTAAAGGAATGGATACATTTAAAACTTTTCAGAGAAACCCCACACTTCAAGTGGAACGTAGCTGATCTGGTAACTTTGGTAATTATAGATGGGAGGAAGCATTAAATTAGACTAATATTGTGGACTCATTTTTCACCCAGTGTCTGCAATCAAGGCCCTGGTCACACGGGGGAAATTGGCACAGCCAAAGTGCGGCTGCACCAAAAAAGACACGCGGTGGCGGGATCAGACAGATCCCCTGAGCCGCCGCACAGTTGCTCCCCGGCACGATCAGATGCCGGGGGGGGGGGGAGCCACGGAAGGGAGAGTGAGGCAGCCGGCTGCGCATGTGTGCGCATGCGCAGTTCAGCTGGGAGCCTCGAATGCTGCTGAAGATGGGCGCACCGGCGATCCCACGGCCACGCTTGCTGCAGCGTTTCAGGTTGGTAGTACTCTTTCCTAGGTTTTTTTTAATGCACATTTTCAGGCTGAAGGGACGGATCGGGGACAGGTGCGTGCCGCTTCCCAGATGTTGCGGTGTGATCACGCCCATTTGCTGCGTCCCCGATCCGTCCCTCTTGCGGGGCAAAACCTCCCGTGTGACCGGGGCCCAAGTAGAGTTTCTTTCTAAAGCCTAATATAAGTTTGCCAGCTGACCAGAAAAAGGCCCGGTGTGCTCTTATGCTTTTAACTGCAACTTTATCTCTAGAAATTGACAAGTGAAGCTTTTCAAAACACAGATATATCCATTGCTGAAGTCGGCATATGAATCTGGTATTAAAGATGTCACAGCAAGCACCAGCTTTAAAACATGGCAACCTATCTTCAAACGACTTAATCCTGTGAGCACCTCAGCAAGTCCCACAGGCAGAGTGTGAATATTTTAAGCAGAAGCATTTAAATAAACCTATTATGCTTGCATTCTTTCTGTAGGCTTCCCATTAGAGATGCCAACAACCTGGAGGGGAAAAAATGCCCTGTCCCTTTAATAGAGGCTTGTTGTGTGCTATTTCTAATAAATAACACCCCACTCAACTTTTCCCCTCCAGGTTGTTGGCAACCCGGCTTCTCACAGATTTTGAAATCACACAATACAATCCTTTTTAAAGCCATTCGCTATCATGAATGGTTGGGTAGAAAAAAAGGAAGCTTAGGGGAAAGGTGTAAGTGAAATGTTGGTGCAAGATTACTTAAAACTGAAAGCAATTTGACAGCAGACCCCTGTATTCTGTTTCCTTTCCCACCTCCTCCCTCCCTGTCCTTGCATGACAGCCTCACTAACCTGCAAAGAGGAGGTAGCCTTGTCAAGCTTTCAAAATGCAGAATACTGAAAAGGTCAGAGTAGTATAGTATGACAGAACATGTAAGTCATTATAATTCTGATACCTCATTTGTAATGAGAAAGAGAGCAAGAGCAAAATGATTGCAAAATGTGCTCTAAAAACCTGTGGAAACTTGATAGTTATGTTGAGAGCCAGGTTCTTATCTCTGTGGATAATGACAAAATAGCATCTCTGCACTTCTTCGGAAGCAGGATGTAAAACGCAAAGGGTGCAAATTAAATAAATAAATACAAAGATTTGTAGCAATTACTTAAAAAAAAAAACAATGGCAACAAGAGAATATGTGGTGGGCTGGGAGAAAGAGCAATGAATCGGAAGGTCAGCGGAGATGCAATCGTGTTTATGCTATTTTTCTTTGATGTGCCTGTTGTCCTAAACCCACATAGAATGGTTTGTATATAATCACCAGCATGAATCACAGTAACAGTGCAATTCTAAGCAGAGTACCTTCTTCTAAGCCTATTGATATGAATGGTTTTAGATGAGTATAACTCTGTTTAGGATTGCACCAGTAAGTCTGCACCACATTCCTTGAAAATCCAGAATGAAGGACCTGGTTTCCATACCACTAATCTGCAAATGAAATTGGCGAAAAACAGGCATGTGGCATGAATAAATGATCCTACATTGAGCAGGGGGTTGGGCTAGATGGCCTGTATGGCCCCCTCCAAATCTGTGATTCTATAATTCTATGATTTTAGGAATGGAG
>NW_015168717.1:67266-75165 GCF_001447785.1 Gekko japonicus
AAGAGAAATGTTCCTTGAATTCCAAAATATAGGGAGGGACTTGAATTTCAGTTTCAAATACACTTGATTCACTTGAGCATTGGCACCTATTTTCTGGATGAGACTGGGTACCCTAACAGTTGAATGACAGGCTGAAATCCTGGAGATAGTTTTGCCCAGCATGGATACACAAGTGTAGTGAAATCTGTGCTCAGTGGTTTGGTGACTAGTATGGAGGTGTTAAAGGCAAACAACTAAGGGTGTGCAACCCCCCCCCCTCCCAGGTAATTTTCGGTTCCAGGTATATTTAACTCGAAAAATACTGGTATTTCCCAATATTCCTAAATCCCAATACCAGTATGTTATTCAGATTCAGGAAATATTCTGGAAACCTGATTTTTTTTCATCTCCATCATACCCTGTGGGGACCACAGTACTGATAGGGTATAATGGATAATTGATCCGGGGTTATCTGGGGCTCTGGGTTGTTTTTAGGCAGAAGCACCAAATTTGCAGAATAGCTGCTGATGCTGCTCCCCAAGTTTTTAAAAAAGATTGGATCAGGGAGTCCAATTCTATGGGCTCCCAAAGAAGGTGCCCCCATCCTCCATTGATTACAATGGAGGGGGGAAAGCATTTAAATGGACCAGCACCCCTTTAAATACCCTTTGTTCCTCGATCTGGCAGTCCCAAAAATCCTGAATACTTTCAGGATTTTCAGGGCTTGGCCATTTTGGATAGATGAACAATATCCGAAATCTAAATCCAGCTTAATCAATACCCCCAAAATACTGATCAGGTATTTTCTGGGTATTTGTTTGGCTTGGATTTATCCAAACGTATGCCCCTACATAAAGCGTCTGTAGAATTAAACCATGGCACCTTTTGTACCCATCCTGGCTCCTCTGCTTTTAACAGTAAGTTAATATGCAAGCGTTATCAACCTATCATCTTTTTTCCATATTGTGACACATTTCAGTGGCTGATTTCTGTACATCAAGTGGTTGTTACAGGCCCAGGAACAGGACAGCTGAGTCTTCTCTCTAGTCAGCTAGCAACTCTGATTTACATCCGTGTATCCTAGGCCCCTGCCACACGGGGGGGGGAGTACGGCCAAAGTGCGGCTTTTCAAAGCCGCACCAAAAGAGACACGCGGCGGCGGGATCACACAGATCCCCTGAGCCGCCGCGCAGTTCCTCCCTGGCACGATCAGATGACGGGGGGAAGACACTGAAAGGAAAGCGAGGCAGCCGAACTGCACATGTGTGCACATGCGCAGTTCGGCCAGGAGCCTCAATTGCTCCTGCAGACGAGCACGCCAGCGATCTCACAGCCGTGCTTGCTGCGGTGCTTCAGGTAAGTCCTACCAGTTAGTAGGTTCTTTTTTGCACTGCATTTTCGTTCTGAAGGGATGGATCGGGAACGGGTGCGAGCCAATTCCCAGATGTTGCGGTGGGATCGCGTCCGTTTGCTGCGCCCCTGATCCGTCCCTTTTCCGGGCCAAAACCTCCCGTGTGAAGCAAAAGTAGTGGTAACTCCTGTGGAAAATGGCACTCAGTTCGTTATATGAGTCATCCCAATGGTGGCTTTTGTTGTTCCTGATTTCGAGAAATCTAGCATGTCTTACCCATTTGATCACACTTTTTCATTTATCTTTTCTCCAAATCAGGAAAAGCTTTCCCTGGTAATTTTCTGTCTATCAAGCATCTCTTAGAGACAAAGGAGCCCCCAGATAGAAGATAGCTGGCAACCTTGCAAGCAGACAGACTCAATCCAATTTCTTATCCTGCCCCCCAAACAGGAGCTCTAGTACAAAATACATAGATACCATAGCAGTGTCTGTGCATCACTTGGCTTGTCTGGTTTGGCTTGAGAATCTTCTAGGTAGGGACTCCTAAAATGTATTGGAAAAGGTGCATGTTACAAAAACAACAACAACACACTTTCCTGAACCTTTTCCCATACATTTTAGAAGTCTCTACCCAGAAGTTTCTCATGCCAAACCAAGTGCCACACAGACAAGGGAAACCTGGCGGGAACTGCCAGCATTTCCATGCAGTAGGAAGTGAAGCCTGAAGCAGAATGAGGTGGGGAATGGAATCATTAATGCTTATCTCTGAAAGAGGTGGTCATTAGACCATTGCTCAAGAAGGCATCATTAGATAAGCAGGTCCTGGCTAATTATAGAACTGTTTTAAACCATCCCTTTGTGGAGAAAGGTTATTGTATCAATAGTGGCAGAGCAACTGAGGAATACTTGGATGAGACATCTGCCCTCAATCCTTTTTCAGTGTGGCTTCAGGCATGGATTCAGACAGAGATAGCTTCAGTGGTGTTGGTGGATGATCTCCATCTTCAGATGGATAAAGGGGCTATATCATTTGTTATAAGATCTGTTGGCAGCCTCTGATACAGTAGACTATGCCATACTGGCTGAGACACCCTGGACATGAGGTGGATCTGGACAGACCCATGTTGAGGTGGCTTTAGTCCTTTTTATCAGACCAGTCACAAAAGGTTGCAGTGGGCTATGCCGAATAATATTCTAGACAGCTAACTTGATGTTGCCACAAGGTACTATGAAATCAACCATGTTATTTATTACCTTCGTATCTCAACAAGAACATCTGAAGCTTTGGCATGGAATGTCATCCACATGCTGATGACATTTCTTGATGGCAGCCGTCTCTGCCCTGGCCTAGTGTCTGATTGTGGTGGTGTGAGAGAAAAAACTGAAGCAGAATCCAGTTAAGACAGAGGTGATGCTGATCAAGTGGGTTGCTGCTTTCAATGGTTCTTTCTACCACTGATGGAATACAACTTCTGCTGAAAGACTCAGTTAAGGCCTAGGGAGTCTTGCTGGATCCTGGCCTCCTGTTTGAGATATAGGCTGCAATCACACACACTAAATAAATCACTTGCTACAGTGAAGGACTGTCGCACCTGGCCTTGCCCCACCCAGCTGCCCAGCTTGGCCAGGCATCTATTGCTTGGGGATGGCCAGACAGGCTCTCTCCCTTTCTTTCCTTTGGTAGGCAGGGCTGGGGCCCTTTTCCAAAGCTGTATTCCCCCCACTACATCCCTGCTGCTTCTTCTTCTTCTTCTTCCTCTTCCTCCTCTCTAGGAACCATAGAGTTTCCACTGATTTCTAAAGAGTTGTGATGTCATGTTGAGGTTTTTCCTTGAAGTGATGCCATGCAGTTGCTAATGGCGCCCATCCATGTCTCTACCCTCCTGGTCCCCTGCTGGTTGCCAGGCCATGCATGGCGACCCTGCTCCTTGCATATATCCATGCAGCAGCTTTGTCCCTCACTGCAAGGTCCATCATTGTGCCTCCTTTGACACATTGCTGCATTACACAATGGCCCAAACTCAGGCCTTCTCAGTGGCTGCCTCATATTTGTGGGGGAACTTCCTCGCAGCGGTATGGGGAGCTTCTAACTCTCCTAGTTTTCTGGTCAAGTTTTAGAATGGAATAATGGAATTTGGGGCACTCTAACTCTGTGAACAGTGTGATTTCATGCTGGCTATTTTAGTGCATTTTTAATGTATTCTGGTTTTTTTGGTTGTTACTTACCTTCAGTCCTGAATTATCAGTAGAAAAGTGGGCTTATACAGATTTTTAAATAATACTTTTAAAAATATTATCATGCGGAAAAATTCTCTGAAAGTAGAAATTGTTTTGTCCCTAGGAAACAAATTCTGTGAAAGAATTTTCAAAAGGCATACACATGCAGGGCAAGACCTGAGCAAGGCTGTTAATGATAGGATGTTCATTCATAGGGTTCTCATAAGTCAGAAGTGGCACATACATACATACATACATACACTGTCTGAAGCAATACAGTCTGTTCTGCTGCCTCTGTGCCCTTATTTCGCTGCTGCACCACTGCTATGGTGGGAGGCCTCCTGCCAGCAGTTTTTGTTGCCCGCTACCACTCAGAGTGTGAAAAATGTGAGAAACTCATCTGTGTCGTGTGCACTGCAATGTTACTTCCAGGGGGGAAAAAAAACTGGAAGTGATGTTGGGCAGCTCTATCAGGGGTCGTTTCGTAGAAAAAGAGCTAGGGGAACTCATTAGCACAACTCATTAGCATATACCACACCCCCTGACATCACCGGAAGTGTGTCATAAGGCCACACAACCCGCCCCCAACGGTCCCGGCCGCCGCCGGCCTTGCAGCTCCACTGCCGAGCCCCATGAGGGGCCCGGCGGTGGACCTGCAAGGTCGGCGGGAGTGTGAGGAAGCCCCACAAAGGCCCTCCCTGGCCCCAGGCAGGCAGGGGTGGGGAGAGGCAGGGAGGAAGCAACTTGCCCTCCCTCTTTTCCTGCCTCCTCCTGGCTGAATGAGGGCCGGAAGCGGGGCGGCCAGAAGCAGGGGGCGGGGCTTCGTCATGTGCCCCACCCCCGTACCTCACCCGGGGGAACTGCGATCCCCCACGATCCCCCCGAAATGACCTCTGAGCTCTATTAATCTGTGGTAAAACTGTAGAGCTTTTAGTGATTCTTAGAACTACTTGACATCCCTTCTAGTGAAAACCTGACATCACACAACACCATACCTCCCCATGTCTCCACCCCCAGAGTTCCTACCCGTTGTCCTATCTGCAGGTGTGGTCACTGGATTTTGAGGATTTTTTTTTTTTGCATAGTAAAAAGAGCTAATCAGACTGCAATTTGGTCAGTTTTGATAACTGGGATCCTCTTACAGGAGTCAGCACTGAACAAGGGCCAATCATGTGGGGAGAGCAGGAGGGCCATTTGGAGACTTCATGCTAAAGGTCTCATTTAGATGTTTATTACTTTTTTTTGGAGTTAGATAAATTTTGCAACTTGTTTTTATGCACATTCTAGGAGTAAGGCCTGTTGTGGGAAGAAATACAATGAGCTCTAGAAGGAAGCTCCAGGTGAGTGTCCCAGCTGTGGCTGGTGGGGCGGCAGAAGGTAGGGGAAAATAGAAGGAGGGAAGCTATGTTTATTCCCTTCTGCTTAGCTATAAGGCAGGTGTAACGATTTCATGTTTATTTGTGTGTGTGTCTTTAAAAGTTTGGTTTGTATGGATGTATGAAAGACTAGGGTGCTGGACTCAGGCAAGTGATATGATTGGTGAGTGACAAAGAGGGGGAGGGGTTTTGGAATGGATGCTGTGTGGATGATTTGAATGTCTATCAGGAGTGACTGTTAGAGTTTTGACAGTTAAACAGTCAGTTAGTCAGTCAGCACTGTGTAAAAAGCAGTTGATATGAGTTGGTCCTGAGATTTCTGTGAGAGAAGCAGAAGTCAATTAAGTTATGTCTCTGAGTTGAAGGAGACTCAGCCCTGTGTGTGAAAAGAGTGACATTTAAGTCTGTGTTATAGGAGAAAATTACAAGCTGAGAGTCTAGGAAAAAGTACAGTGAAAAGTGTTACAAAGTTGCCTATGAAATATCCCTGTCAGTGGAGAGAGGCTTGTGAGAGACACCAAGCCATGGTTCAAATCATTCCCAGTTCTGTTTACATTGTTTGCCCTCGTGTTGATGCTTTCTTTAAATAAATCCTATTTCCTTCAAGTATACCAGCTCAGCAAATAATCCTTCCTCAGACCACATAGACCTTCATGAATGCCTAGACCCATGGTACACCTACCCAGTGATAGAAATATATATTATAGTAAGAGGTTGGAAAGCCTTAAAATTCCTGGTGGCACTCGGATACCCAAAGAAAAATAAACTAAAAGGGACACTTTAAAGTAAAACCCGACCTCCCTAGTAAAGGGGTCGTCACAGCAGGGCTGTCCCAAGTCATTTTGCTGCCCCAAGTGGGTAGTATGGGAGGACAGCCTCATGGTAACATGTATGGTTCCCTCCACCCCTGACTTATGTTGATTTGGGGTTATGCAGTGGCAGCTAAGGTAGAAAAGCACCTCCTCCTATGCCATGTCTTCTGGGTTCCAAGGGTCTGGAAAGCAGTTCCATAGCCAGTTACATATTTACCAACTCTGAGTTGGAAAATACCTGTAGATTTGAGGGGTGAAGCCTGGGGAGGAAAGGGGTGGGGAGGGACCTCAGCAGAGTATAATGCCAGAGTCCACTGACTAAAGCAGCCATTGCTTCCAAAAGAACGGATCTAGGTCATCTGGACATCAGTTTTAATAGCTGGAGATCTCCAGGTGCTGCCTGGAGGTTGGCTTATGTTAATTTGGGGCTATGTAGTGGCAGTGAAGGTAGAAAAGCACCTCCTCCTATGCCATGTCTTCTGGGTTCCAAGGTTCTGTAAAGCGGTTCCATAGCCAGTTACAGGGTTACCAACTCTAGTTTGGGAAATACCTGTAGATTTGAGGGCTAAAGCCTGGGGAGGGCAGGGTTTGGGGTGGGGAGGAACTTCAGCAGGGTATAATGCCATAGAGTCCACTGGCCAAAGCAGCCATTGTCTCCAGGAGAACTGATCCTGGTCATCTGGAGATCAGTTGTAATAGCTGGGGAATTTTCTGTAGGGGAAATGATGTACTGTGGGTGTGGAACACGGTGATTTCTGGGAGATCTCCAGACCCCACAGGGAGATTGGCAACTCCAGTGACCATTTAAGGGAAGATTATGTATTTTACCTCAGGACACATTCAATTACTCCAAACAGCAACAGCAAACTGTTTAGAATGTTAGAGGCAAAGGCCAATCAGGCCACATATGCAAACAACCTCTGTGTTTCGACTGGCATTGGGGGGGAGAGGAACAGCAAACTGTTTGGAATGTTGGAGGCAGGACTCAGGCAAAAACAGCCAGTGGATAGAGAAAGTTCTGAGTGACACCTCATGGAGCCAACTGATTTAAGAGCATGTGGAATGTTCAGAAAGTGCCACCCCACCTGACAATTATATATAAGGAGAGATGTGTTATCATTTTTTAAAAAATTGTTATGACTAGGAGCCTCAAAAGCCAGACATGGCCTGGACCTCTCTGAACCTCTAAGTGCCTAAATTAAACACTTGCTAGTTCAAAATGCAGTACTATAAAATGAGAAGTGCTCAGTGATACAAGAGTTATGGGTTTTTAAAAAAATTATCTTTGGTGTGTGTGTGTGTGTGTGTGTGTGTGTGTGTGTGTGTGTGTGTGTGTGTGAAGTACAATGGAAACCTGGGCCTAAATTTTGTTTCCCACTAAGTCTCAGAAAAGGTAGCTTTAACAGTCTTTTTTTTTAAAAAAAAATATGGTACACTAATTATTCTCTCTGTTATGTGGGTGAAGAATCAGCAAGAATCTACCACAGAATTCACCTAGCAGAATATCACAGAATACAACTAGCCTATCTCCATTATAATGGGAGATAACAAAGGGTAATTACCACAGGAACAAACCTAGCAATGCAAAAACATTAGACGGGTGAAAGGTGCTATATCTGACTTTGTTTTTATTACCATGTTGATTTTAGGTTTGTCATTCTGTGGGTCTACCTATTGCAGTGGAAAGGTGGAATGCCTGAATATTAAGCCATAATCCATCATTGTACCCATACTAATTACTTTCTGTCCTCCCTTTCCCTTGTCATCCAGGTCCAAGGCAACATTCCCCCTCCCCCCTTTTGACAGAGTGTTAGTACATTCACTTGTGCTGTTCGTTGCCATGCTTCACTGCATCTTTGTATGATCTGCATGGTCTCTGTCCCCCAGAGAAAATTTGTGCATGCGTACAGTATGTGAACTTTAGATAAATAAACACATGAAACAGCTTCCAGATAATTGAAAGCGAGTGAAGGAGGGAAGCAGAAAAGAAAACAATTTCTCAGGGGAGAAGCAGGCTGAGGTGGCAGGTATGATTAAAATCCATGTGATTTATGAGTAGGTGCATTACAGACATGACATCCCTTCAGTTTTTGTTTGTTTTAGCGCATTTGACAATAAAGTTTTCACCCCCCCAATCCTGTTTCGATAGTTTCCTCTCACACAC
>NW_015168717.1:75214-77453 GCF_001447785.1 Gekko japonicus
TGACTGAGCAGTAATTTAGCAGGCTCTCTTGTACTCTTTTCCTGTCAGCATTAACATGTCAATTTGTTTTAATAGTCTGGGCATGCTCAGTGGGCATGCCTTTTCTCAGTAGGTATCCCATGAGCCCACCCTGCAGTGCAGAAGTGTGTTATAGCTTGTCTCCGGTTGCACAGACTTCAGCAGGTTTATTTTCATCATGGTCAAGTTTATTTGTTAAGACAAAGCATGAAACAAGGGGGAGAGTAATGTGGGGGGAAACAAGATCTTAAAATATTAAAGGGGCTATTTATACACAAGCAATTGGTAATTTATGACTTGTGCACAGTGTAGATTATAATTCTTCTTTTTATCCTCATATTAACATGGGGCATGGACTTTATTTTTTTTAAAAAATATTACTTCCTCTGATCTTTTAAAAAAGACATATATATCTTAGACAAAACTGGAATTTATCAGTAATCATGATTAATAGTTGAAGTGTCTTTTATATTAAATCAAAATTTAGTTGCCATAATTCTCAGATAGATTTAGATCTAATATTTTGCTTCTCAATTATTTAAAAAATAAAAGTTTAGCATCTTTTTTTAGGTTAAAAATTTAGCAGCATTTGTCTGTGCTTTATGAACAACAGATAAAATGTAGGCTTAAAAGACAGAAACAGACAAACACAAATGACTTTCCCTCACTCCACCTCACAGTTTCTGTGATACAGAAAAACTTCATCTGACATCTTTTCAGATGAACTGCAAATTAAATTACAATTTATTTAATTAAACTTTTATAAATTCTGGCTTTATAGTGCCAAGTTTTGGTTTGTAGTTAAATTACCAACAGAGCAATCCTAAGCAGAGATGCACCTTTACATAGTTCTAAGTCCATTGGCTTCAATGTATTTGGAAGGGTGCAACTCTTCTGCAAGTTTGGGGTTTGTGTCTGTTCTGTTCTTGCATACACTAATCACCTCCCCTTTTCAGCAAACCATACTTTGATGTTATATCCAAAAGGTAACTACATTTTGCCCCCATACCCTAAAATGAAAACAGAAGATACAATGTGTGGGTTAAAGTTAGGTTATATCAGTTAAACTCAGAACCGTGCAATTTATACAACTCACTCTCTTGTACGGGTTCCCTAAAAGTCTGTTATGATGACCTAGCCCCATTCCTTCACTCATACATGGGATTTTTCCTCCTATTTTTCTTTTCTCTCTCATTTCCCCCCTCTCATTTCTGCTGAATCTGTTGTATTTTCTGTAGTTGTAAAATTCTGAAATTTCTCCTGATTCTTTGTAAAAAAAAATATTGAAGTATATTTTTGTTCCTCAAAAACAAAAAAAGAGACAAGAATAAAGATCTGCATATAAAGGAATCAAAAGTAACCTTTATGGACAGAATAGTGTGAGGTACTGGGATAGGATACGTAAAAAGTGGCTATACATTAAAAATGTAATGGAGTGCAGCAGATGTACATTAAAAAGTAGGCACACAACTATATACCTTCAGAAACAAAAATATACTATACAGCCGAATAATCTTATATTCTAATAGCAGAGTTGGAATATCTTTGGATACTTTAATCCAGTGACTGAAGCTGTGAATGGACAAGACAGATCTTTCTACAAACCTGAAAAGGACACTAAATTTGCAGAAAAATGTGAAATCCAAAAAAAAAAGCACCAACAATACTGAGCTGATTTAAAGAAAATCTGAAAAAGATAAAGAGCACCTGTAGCTTTAAGTAACAGATTCTGTCAGTGGCTGTTGCTAGGCAACCACAATATTCCAGCCTTCAGTTTTTGCCAGGAAAACAGCAGGGGGGCAGGGCCCTTTCCAGGCCTGTTTTGATTTTGAGAAAGCTCATAGAGGCCAGGCCTGGCTAGGGTTGCCAACTCCAGGTTAGGAAATTCCTGGAGATTTGGGGGTAGAGTCTAAAGAGGACAGGGTTTGGGGAGGAGAGAGGCCTCAGCCAAATATAATGTCACAGAGTCCACCCTTCAAATCAGCTATTTTCTCCAGAGGAACAGATCTCTGTTTCTGAAGTTCAGTTGTAATTCTGGGATATTTCCAGGTCTCACCTGGAGATTGGCAACCATAGGCCTGCAAGCAACTTCTGTGTTTCTTGACTTGATGCTGCAACTAGGCTTGACTGCTTGCTACTGTTCAATAGTAGCCACCCTATGAAAGCCAGTGTGGTGTAGCATTTAGAGCTTACAAGGGGGGGACCCGCGATACTCGCGGGG
>NW_015168717.1:78519-101588 GCF_001447785.1 Gekko japonicus
TCCAAATGGCGGCGGCGGCCTCCGCAGAGCGTTCGGTGCGCATGCGCACAGAACGCTCTGACACTTTCGGGGGGATTTAAATATCCCCCCAATATTTTTTTTTAGTTTTTAGATTTTTGTGCACCCCTGGGGACTGCCCCAAGAGTGCACAAAACTCTCCCTGCCCCCCAGGTCGCCCCGGAGCGCGGATTTAGCGATCCGCACAGACGGGGTGACGGGTATTAGATATATAGATTAGAAGGCTCTGAAAGACCCAGGTTCAAATTCCCATCTTGCTGTGGAAGCTCACTGGGTGGTTCTGGCCAGTCACATACTTTCAGCCTAACCTACTTCGCAGGGTTGTTTTGGGGATGAAAAGGGGGAGAAGAGAATAATGTAAGTTGTTTTGGTCCCCACTGTGGAGAATGGTGTGGTATAAATAAGTAAATAAAGAATAAATATAGCTGAAGATGGGAGGCAGATTAAAGGTAGGTTGGTGAATGGCTGAGAAGGAGAGAATGAGGCAAGGAGAGGATATGGGGATTGTCAAGAGGCGGGAAAGAGAAAATAGTGTGGAAAGGAGGAAAGTGAGGTGCAACCCCACAAGTACTTGAGGGTTCCCCACCATAAAAGCAGGCCTTGCCCAGTGGCCAGTACCACACAATTGGGTCACAGTTTTCCCAGACAGAGGCTACTGGGAGAGGGGTTGAGAAGGAAAGCTGAATACAGAGAGGCAGATAAAGATAGGTTGACTGTTGGATGAGAAGGAGATGGGGTTAGCAAGTCGAGGTTAGGACACTCCTAGAAAGTGGGGGTTGGGGTGGAGCCTGGGGAGGGTGGGGTTTGAGGAGGGGAGGGACCTCAGAGTGGTATAATGACATAGACTCCACCCTCCTCCTCTGGGGGAACTAGGGCTGCCAACCTCCAGGTGCGGGCTGGAGACCACCCAGAATTACAGCTGCCCTCCAGATGATAGAGATCAGTTCCCCTGGAGAAAACAGCTGCTTTGCAGGGTGGACTCTGTGACATTACACCCTGCTGAGGTTGCTTCCCTCCCCAAATTTTGTCCTCCCAATGCTCCACACCGAAATCTCCAGGGATTTCCTAACCTGGAGCTGGAAACCCTAAGGGGAACTGATCTCTGTAGCTGAGAGATCTGTTGTGATTCCAGGAGATCTCCAGACCCCAGCTGGAGGCTGGCAGCCCTAGAAGGATAGAAGGAAGCAAGAAAAGGGCAGAGACTTTGGTGGCTTTTAGGGAAAAGATGCCTCCCTCAAGTTCTTGTGGGCTCCCATTTGTAATGCTATAAATACTATGCCTTACTTTTAAATATTTCTATTCCTGTATTACTTCCTCCTCTTACATTAACTTCCCCCCCCCAGAGGAACAATAACAGAACATGGCTAATTAACAACAAAAATAATTGAACACTGACAATAACATTCTACCTTTAAATCAAAGGCAGAAGGCAACCAGTACTAAAATTTAATCTATCTTCTGAGGCAGAGGGCATCGCACAGGTTCTAGTCAGAGAGCAAATGCTGCTAAGAAGCAGTCAGAGAAGATCATGTGACAGGGGGCTAAAACCTAATTAATCTCCATAAAGCTGTAACTGGTAGGCAAGAAGACTTGAAATCTGATTACATTACTGCTTTTAATGGGGGGTATGCAGCATGTATTTTCCATGTTGGTTTTAGCCACCTGAGCCCTTAATATCACTCAGAACCTGATGGAAGAAAGTTACATTTCAACAGATGTACACAGACTCCCGTGTCATTGCTGAATAGTTCATGTATTAATTCCGTGACCAAGATGGAATATACAGAATTTAGTGAAAAATTTCCACCACCACCACCCCAATAAAATAAGTTTTACTAGAATCATGGCTTTCAGGGGAAGCCTGGTTCCACAATGTATAAGGCAAGGGAAGCAAACTGTAACACTCCTTCCCACTCACATTCCTTCTCCGAGCTACAAGTTATAACAGAAAAGAAAGGTAGACTAGTGACTGAAGTAATGACACCAATCTGAAGTGACCACCAAGTAAGACTTTTCTGATGACAGCTGGCCTACCTGGATGAGTGAAGTAACAGCTGTTAGAGAAGAATAGCCATGGATAGGTTTTTCTGTCTTGTAAACCTTATATTGGTTTTGTTGTGAAGTTTTTACTGTATAAGTGTGCCCTCCTGAAGTAAATTTCCATGGTAAATCAAGGATTTGGAATGGGTTTAGCATTTGAATCAAAGCTCTTCATACAGACTTCCTCTATGCCCTAAAACTAAGAATTAGGATTGCCAGCCCCCAGGTCTGAGCGGGGGTTCCCCCGCTTCTGAGGGCTTCAATCTGCCCCAGCCAGCTGGCCAGTGGGGGAAGCCCTGCCCCCAAGCCTTGCCCCCAAGAGCGACCACCCAGCCAGCCAACCCTCTCCCTCTCCTCCTGCCTGATTTAAAGGGCTTCAGCTGATTGACAGGGACCACATGGCCCACCCACCAGCTAGAGAGCCCTTTAAATCTAGCAGAAGGAAGAGAGGGGGTGGTCATGGGCCAAAAACGTGGCTCACAAAAAGGCCCTTTGAAGGATCTTTTTGCAAGTTGGATGGAGGCTGGGCACACAGGGCTGATTTCCCCCAGCCCCTCACACCACGCCCCACACTCACTAAAAGACCCTTTTTGTGAGCCAAGTGTGCAGCCCACCACTGCCTCTCTCCTTCCCTCTGTCCTGGGTCAGAGTTGACTCAACCGAGACCAAGAGTAATCCGCAAGGGAAGCCAGCCGAGGGTCTAAGAAAGAAGTAGAGTCTGAGCAAGTCCAAGAGACATAGTCAAGCAGATCTGGGGTCGAAGCCAAAGGTTCAGGAGTTGCAGACATGAACAGGTCTGGGTAGTGTGGTTGCACATCTCCAGAAAGGTGATGAGTTGTTCCCACACCTATCCCATCTGAAGCCCTGTCCTTTATTGGCAGCTCACAGCTGGGTCTTATTGCTTGCACGAGAGCCATCCATTTGGCTCATTAACCCCAGGTGTTCCTCTTGATTTGGCAGTTGCCGGGCAGCGAGGCACATGCTCCGCCTCCTCTTGAGAAACTCCAAGTATGCCCGCCTCCTCCTGCGTCCCCCTGGCTCCTGGGAAAGGGGACATGAGGCAGCCTGTGAAGTCTCCCCAAGATCTTGGGTTGTTGAGGTGCTGCCTCTCGAGGTTGCCTCTTCCCAGTGCTCATGGGGCTAGAGTACATGCTGCCCTCAGCAACTGGGGCACTAGGACCTGCCTCCGCCATCTCAGATTCATTGACAGCATCAGCTAGTTGAGCCTCAGAGGTGCTGATGGGGATGTTATCAGCATCAGCTGAGTGATCCTCGACTAAAGCAGGCTGGCCCACGACACCCTCTGGCTAGATTTAAAGGGACTTCCAGCTGGTCGGCGGGCCATGTGGTCCCCACCAATCAGCTGAAGCCCTTTAAATCAAGCAGGAGTAGAGGGAGGGGATGGACACCTGTGGGGTGGGGCTTGGAGGCGGGGCTTGGGGCATCCCTGCCCACTCTCAGAACACCCCCCCCAAATCCCCCCACCAGAGCAATGAAGGGACCTGGCAACCCTATAAGGAATGACTCACATTCTGTGTTTACCTTTTAAAAACCAACAGATCCAACATAACCTATTTCTAAGGAATGGCCACAGTGTTCTGGCCTAATTGTAGCTGGGTTTGGCTTAAGCTATTGCCCTTCCACAAGGAACCTCTTTCCATGCTTCCCGGCAGGATACAAGGTGAGGTACAGAGAATGCCAAGACAACACTTCCTCCAAATGGCCATGACATTAGTACAGAAGATGATGATGGGTGCAAGCCACATCCGTCACCTCCACCCTAGATGCTGCTTCTATGGGTTTGGAACCCGAAACATGTGCTTCAGTCCTTTGGACAGCAAACCACTCTTGATACCAGCAGAGGTCATTTCGGGGGGGAACGCGGGGGAACGCAGTTCCCCCGGGTGAGGTGCAGGGGGCGGGGCACATGACAAAGCCCCGCCCCCTGCTTCCGGCCACCCCACTTCCAGCCTTCATTCAGCCAGGAGGAGGCAGGAGAAGAGGGAGGGTAAGTTGCTTCCTCCCCGCTTCTCCCCACCCCTGCCTACCTGGGGCCAGGGAGGGCCTTGGCGGGGCTTCCTTGCACTCCCGCTGGCCTTGCAGGTCCACCGCTGGGCCCCTGATGTCAGGGGGTGTGGCATATGCTAATGAGTTATGCTAATGAGTTCCCCTAGCTTTTTTTCTATGAAATGACCCCTGGATATCAGTCTTATGCATGGTGAGGAATTGGGAGCACAGTGGAGTGTAATTTTCTGGCCAGTCCATCCCACACATTTCTGATTCCATGTTATAACATCTGCTTTGGCCAGATCCAACCTGCATATGCTCCATAAGGACAGTTTAAATGTGTGCTGTATGTAAATATCATGCTTTATACATAATTCAGTTTGAACACACAGGCCCTAGGGACTTTCATACCACAAATTCCATTCCACATCTTTATTTCTGTTTATTGGTGTCAGAAATTTGCCAATTTGTGTTGTGTCAAATACAAATACAAACTGTTACTTTTTGTTTTGAAAAAAGATGCTTAATGGAATCCACATGATAAAGAATGAGTTTGTACCATATATGGTCAACAGCCAGGGTATTCCCCCTCCCCCAGTCAAGCTTCACATTCCAAACATTATTCCCCACCTCCTCACCAGTAATTATGGCTACACACTGACGCATCCCCACACAAATTTATTGCTCTGTTGTAGTGTATGCTGCCAATTCTTATTTCACACAATAGAAAGAAAAGCAGAGAATAGTGACAACATTATAAAAATAACAGGGACATTTTAAAAAATGAAATTTAGATCTGAGTTTTTTTGGGATTGCTTAAACATGACAATGTTTGGCTGGAGTTGAGAAGTATCTAGGATACAAGAGCTATGATAATACAGTGAGCCTGTTCAGTTGGTTTGGGAGAATTACATAACAAAGAGAGCAATCCTATGCAGGTCTACTAAAAATATAATGTTATTCAATGGCCCTTACTCCTCAACTAAAGCAGGCCCTTACTCCTCAACTTTTGAATGCATGGAAACAGATCCTTTTGGGGGGGGGGCAGAGGGGATTTTTTATTGCATTTTTAATAGACTAAAAACTACAATGAAAAATTGGGAAGGGGTAAGTACATCTAGGGAGAAAGGAAAGAAAACCACAACTAACTAAAACCCCAAGAATAGGAGATCATCACAACAGCTTGTATAAATGTTGATCTTAAATTGCTAATATTACTTTGAACATAGTCGGCTATGCTAATTTTTTAAATCTTTTTATCCAATGTTTTAACCATTCAAGAGAATACCCAGAGCATCCCACAATAAAACTAAGGTTTAAAGGCATACTTCAGAGTCCTTCAGCCTTCATTTTGTCTTATCTTTTCTTTTCTTTTTGTAAAATATTTTTATTGGATTTTTCTTACATTGATATCCACCGTTTAACAATTTTCCATGACATATATTTGTCCAATAAGCTAGACATCTCTCTCTTGTATTACAGCCATATATTGTAGCCATAAACATATGCCACCAGTTTTACATTAAATTTCAAATATTTTCTATTAACAGTGCCTAAACTTCAAGTCATTTCCACTTTCTGCTAGCCTAACTTACATTAGATTCTCTCTTCCTTATCTTCAACCAGCTGTATATTCCTTCCCATTTTCCCCAATATATATGTTCCGGTCTGTGATTTAATTCCATGTTTACCCTGTCCATTTCCGCCATTTCCAGGATTTTAATTTTCAATTCTTTAATTGAGGGTAGAGTTTTAGATTTCCATCTTTTTGCAATTAAAAGGTTCTTTTCCAGCTTTTGCACCTTTTTTCTTAACTTTTTTTGCTTTGGCGTCCATTTCCTTCACCTTCTCAGCCATTTGCTCCGTTATTTTTAAAGTCTCAGTCAGTTGGAGCTGCTGAGTTGCAAGATTCTGGTTTAGATTCATCAGCTGTTGTTCGATGTTAGTCATCTGGCCCAGCAGAGGGTGCAAGGACTCTGCCAACATTTTGGAAAGCTTGGTGGTCTCTTCCAGTCGAGGGCTCAAGCCGGCTGGTTTCAGTTTTACTGGTTTGTCTTTCTCTGCCTTTTTCCCTGCCATCTTTATGGATTGTTTACTTTTATGAAAACTTGCTAAAGTCTCTGAAATATGCCCATACGCTTATACGCGCTCTGGTAAGTCTGTCAAAACAGATTTCAATGCTTTTTTCCCTGCTCCCCCCTAAGTATTTCGTTGTTTAGTTCATGCGTATGGGAGGGGGCCCTCCCCCGCTTGCTTTTTTCACCCTTCCCAGGGGGTAGCTTTCTTTTTAAATTCTCGTTTCGCTTTAACCCGACTTGCAGTTCATTGTTGGTCATACGACCTCACTCGGCATATGTTTAAAATGCTCGATCTCTGACATTTGTCCCAATCAGCAGCTCTAGATCCATATGGAAAGTCAGCGGCAGGACCGTTGGGGCAGAGGAGCATCTCAATTCCCCAGCATCGCGCTGGCGAAGAGGCCACCCCTCAAAAGCCCCATGGCTAGGAGCCTTTTGCCAAGGTTCCAGGGGGGTAGTGACCCATTGCCCCCCCTCCTTTCCGCTGGTGCACAGATCACATCCCCGGGAGGTCCGGGAGATGTGTCTGCCAGCATGTCGCCATAAACCGGAAGCCCATGGAAACAGATCCTGATGCAGCTTTTATTATTTTTTTAAAGAAAAAGTATAGGAAAATAAATCTTGGATTTGAAATTGGATTCACAGATGAGGACATATGTTCCGTTAAATTAATTATACACAATGATTCTGCTGATCCCACTATTTGTGCTTGGTACCAAATTGAGATAAGGAAGTAGTTGTTGAACACAAAGACCTGATCAGAAAAGAAGCCATCAAAACAGTGGTAGGGGCATTACACAAAGCTACCTAGCTGGTATAGCTTACCTGTCATTTCCCACAGAGCCCAGCTCACATAACAATTCAAGTACAATTCTGTTTGAGAATGTATGGTAGAGGTTCCTGGGGCAAGCCAAGATGTCTCTGCGGGCTGTTCAATGTTCAGGTGTTACAAACACCTCATTCTTATTCAGAAATCAAAATTAACTCATTGCCTTGCCTGTAGAGCTTGGATTGCTGCCTTTGGCTGTAGCCCCAGACTTCTGCCAATGAAGACATCCCTCCATGCCTATTGTATGGAAAGAGGCCAACATAGATGCCATCGTAAAGGATTCAGCTGAGCATATGCTGCGAAAATTGTGGCATCCGTACTGCACATGGGGTAGGGCTGACTGAACACACTGATATGTTGAAGATTATGGCCTCGAAAAGGAAACATAGGTTTGCAATAAATGTCATTCAGGGATGTGCTAATGGTTATTTCCTAGCTCTACACTGTAATGTTTTCAACACATTCTGTTCCTCTGCTTCTGCTGCCTGGCTGACTGGTTATAAAAGTGAAAAAAAGGGGGAAAAAGATTTCCACTCATTTCATAAACAGTGGAGGATGTGACAAAACCGTGTTAAACTCAGTATTGCCAGCTGATAGCACCATTAAGAGACAGATAACTTAGAGCAGTTTCCCTCTATGGACTCATTTTAATTGGGTTGTGGCACTGTTTTGATAGGAAAATAACCAAATACAGAAAAAGGAATTCAGTCTTCAAGTAGGAAGAGTCAAAATCAATATTCCAGAAAAATCAGCATGAAATAGATTTTATGTTTGATAGCTGAAACTAAGAATTTATTGTCAGCTTTTGGAAGGAGAAACTTCAGTCTGGAGACCCTACTTTGCAGTTTTCACACATGCACACACACAAATATTTTCAACCCGTACCAAAATTATATATATAATTGATGATGATGAAAGAGGCTGTGGTGATTCCACTACTAAAGACACCTACTCTAAACCCAAGAGATTAGCGACCAGTCTCAACTGTTCTATTCTTGGGCTAAGTGACCGGTCAGGTGGTGTCTGGACAGTTACAGAGATTCCTAACTGAAGTGGATTGTTTCTAACCTTTCTAGCCTGCTTTCAAGCCTGGTTATGAGACTGAAACAGCCATGGTTGTTCTGGTAGATGACCTGTATGCACTGGGAGACTGACAGACGGAGTGCAACTCTGCTGAATTCTCCTGGATCTCTCAGCACCTTTTCATAAAATTGATTATGGTATTCTTCTGGACAGCCTTTTGGGGCTGGGACTGGAAAGTACCATTTTGTAGCTGTTCCAGTCTTACCTAGGAGACAGATTTCAGAAGGTGGGGGGAGGGACTGCTGCTCAACCCCTTGGCCCCTGGCTCATGAAGTTGGTCCTTCAAAGCTCCAGCTTTTCAACATCTATGAGAAACTGCTGGGTGAGGTCATCTAGACATTTGGGCTGGACTGTCACCAATGTGCAGATGACACTCAGCTCTATCTTGCACTTCTGGCAGATCTCAAAGAGGCTGTAGAAACAATGAACCAGTGCTTAGAGGCAGTTTGGGGGTGGATGTGGGCTAGGGTTGCCAGACATGGCTTGACAACCAATGGGAAACCTCTTGAAGGAAGAGGTCTGCAGCTTGCAGGTGCTCCAGGACCTATGCTAGCTAAGCAGGTAGCAGCTGTGGCAAGAAGTGCCTTTTATCAGCCTCAAATGGTTAGCTGTAGTGGGCTCCTTGCTTGGTCCCAGAAGTGACATCATCACACTGGGATGTTGTACAGGGGACACTCTATAGAGTTTTTAGCCAAATGTTAGAGTGTCCCCCATGCAACATGCCCAGCATGATGATTTCACATCTGAGGTTTTTGGGGGTGGGGCTCCTTGAAATTGGGGGGAAACCCTCCCCCATTGGGGGGTTGGCAACCCTAGTTAGCCAGTTGAAGCATTTCCTGGACAAAACAGATCTGACCACATTCATGCATGCCCTGGTAACACCTAGACTAGATTAAGGCAATGCACTGCATGCAGGCTGTCCTTGTAAAGTGATTGGAAACTTCAAGTGGTATAGAAATCTGCAGCCAGGATTTTGGCTAGAGTGGGTTGTAGGAATCATGTTATTCTACTCTTGGCTCATCTACACTGGCTCCCAATTTGTTCCCTAGCCCAATTCAAGGTGCTGGTATTGAACTTCAAAGCCACATATGGCTTGGAAACAGAATATATGAAGGAAAGGACTACTTGCTCCCATTCCCATGACCGCTAAAATCCTCTTCCAAGGCCCCAGCTGGAAACAGAATATATGAAGGAAAGGACTGCTTGCTCACATTCCCATGACTGCTAAAATCCTCTTCCAAGGCCCTGCTTCAAGTGCCCCAGCCTTCTGAGATTAGGCAGGTGGCAACTCAAAACAGGGATTTCCCCACTGAACTATAGAACTCTCTCACCAGGGATATTTGCCTGTCCCCTTCTGTCACTGTCTTCTGCCAGTGGGTGATGACTTCTTTGTTTCATCTGGCATTCCATCAATGATTCTAGCTTCCTGGTCTATCTTTTACTTACTCTTTTATGTTCTTTTAATATGCATTCAAGTTTTTAAATTGTTTTTATGATGTTTTATAGTGTTTAAACTGTTAACCCTCTTGGTGGCCCTGACTGGGGAAAAAGTTGGCATACCCATTTTATGCGTGAATGAATAAACAGCATACAGTTATTATAAGAAATAAGCATGGAAAGGGGAGTAAGCATGGAAAACATAAAATCAAGTTAGACCAAGAGAAATTAGGATCAGTGTGGTCAAATGAATAGAGGGCTAGGCTGAGACCTGGTCTACATGGTACAGTTTACCATGTGCCAAGTGGGTGACCCAAAGTCTGCCATGCATACTTGCCACAAGTGTGGATTATGCAAACATAATCTGTATTGTGTGGTATAAAGGTGAGGGGTCTTTAAAAATAATAATAATCCCATTTATGTATTGAAATATTCATAACCCAACTTTCCTTGAATTAAGAAGTCTTTACTGTTCTTGGTGTTTTTTGGTTTGCCAAATATGTTTATTAATATTTCAGTGTTGTTGCTACTTGATAAATTTGAGCACAAAAGGGAAGGAGCTAGCTGTAGTGGTTAAGTGTGTGGACTCTAATCTGGGAGGGCCAGGTTTGATTCCCCACTCCTCCACTTGCAGCTGCTGGAAGACCTTAGGCCATAGTTCTGCCAGAACTGTTCCTTCAAGGACAGTTCTCTCAGAGCTCTCTCAGCCCCGCCTAACTCACAGGGTGTCTGTTGTGGGGAGGGGAAGGGAAGGGAATTTGTAAACCGCTCTGAGACTCCAAGAGAAAGGCAAGGTATAAATCCAATCTCCTCCTCCTCCTCTTCTTCTTCTTTGGAGAACTGGTGCTAGTGCAAGTATCAAGTCCTTTACAAGATGTGCCTGAACTTTGGCAAGAGTTTGGAGCCATCTCCTAGGCTGTGAACTCTAAATGGTAGAAGTTCATTCATGAACTCTCCCCATTCCACAATTCATCACTACTCTCCAGTGTAGAGTTAAGGGTCTCTGTAGCCTCACTAACCAGGAGATGGTTTCACCATGGCCTTCTTTGCTGCTGACGTGCTAACAAATGCTGAGCTTTAACTGGCAAGCTGACCTATGCTGCTGCTCTCAAACAATCACACTGTTGGGTGAGCATCTTGCTAGTTTGTAATAGGAAACGTGGGAGGGGAGAGGGAAGACTATTCAGCAAATTACATACTGATGCTTTTCAAGCATCTGTCCATTGAAGGTACCTGCTAGCTATTAATCTGGTCAAACTAACAATGTTTCATTGATATTGGACCCAGTTCACTAATATTTATTGCAGTCTATAATGTGGAGTCAGCCCTGTACCAAAGCAGGAGACACACGTATTTATGATTATTAGTACAATATTGAATCATCCTGAACCAATTACTGATCCAATTACCGTGTCATTATTATCTTCTGAATAGAGCTTGATTTGTCAGTGATAAATATGAAGCAATTAAACCACCTTTTTACATAATAAAACACTGCAGGTGTTTATTCTTAAGGCTTTATAGATACCAACAACCAATAGATTTAATTAAAAATCCCTTACAATAAATGGGAATTTCATTAAATTGTTCTAACATTAGTATATCTTTGTAGTCAATGCTTCTGAAAGATATTATTAGGCTCTCTTTTCCTTAAAAGCTGCACTAAGTGACCAAACAATATGACTCCAGTGTCCTGATCTTCCAAATAATTAACGAGTCTTCTTTAAAGAACATTTGATTAGCTTATAAAATTATTACCTCAGTCAGGAAGAGGAAAGGTTTTACTTTAATGCTTTTGGAAGAAAATGAATGCTGTTATTAACAACAACAAAAATAAAGCCACAATCCTTACCATTGAAACACTTACTTCTGAGAAAATGCTAAGGATTTGTCTGCAAAATCATTTTTTACATATAAATCAGAGCATTCTTCACTGTTCTGTATGTGTTATTAACTCTTCATTCACCCTATTGAAAAGAACTCATGTATGGGAGTCCATTTGCATTCCCATTTCTAATGATACAAAAGGACAAAGCGATCCTTGTAGAAACTGAAGATGTCCACATTTCCCTATGTTCTCTCATGCTTTGCTTATGGGAATGATTCCCCATTCTGCTCTGATTGCCATTGTGGATGCAAAGACATTCACAGGAGCAATGGTGCTTCTACATGGAGATTTAGCCCTTGATTGCCTTTCCCACCTGCCATTTCCCCCAGTACCACTCACAGGATTTTTGCCAGATTTAAATATATAGATATTGGTAGTCAGATTATTGCTACAGTGCTTTAAAATTGTGGTGATATCCCATCCACCAGAAGTGGTAGGGGAAGTGGCAGGTGGGTGGGGAAATGACACCAGGAATGTCACCAGATATGGTGAAGCAGTAGGGAAATCAAAACCTTCTGTTCCATACTTTCCCAAATGAGCTTTGAGTATGATTTTCCAGGAAAGATCATACAAAGCAGGTTTGGGGAAAACTGCAGCAGAGCAAGGAAAACATGTAAGGTTGGCAGAAACATGACAATGTCATGCAGAAACAAATATTAAATCCATTTGTGATTTGGAGAGGATCACAGAGCTCCATGTGGAAGCAACCTTGGATGCACATATAGAGTTCCTGCATGTCTGTGTAATATGAAACTGCCATTTTAGTGGGGTAGTGCACATGTGGATTGATACTTTCCATCACAAGGAATAGTAAAGGTGTGTTCAGGGAGCTCCATATGTTCATTGAAGCCCTACATCTGGAACAGGCTTTAATTAATGTATCTTACTGGATGGCTGCCTAAAATTAGATTGTTTTACTTAAGACTGATAATTATTTACCACAACACCCATTACCAGTTTTCATGCTTATCAAGCACTGTTAGACATACACACTTTTTAAAAGAGAGACGAAGTACAAACATAGGAATTTAAGTTGAAAATATTAATTTTGCCCAGGCAAATTAAGTTTTTGGAAAATACCTGTGTGTTTATCTATGAGCAGAGTACTGTATAATGTTAAACACCATGTCTGAATTGGTTTTCAGTTAGCTGTGTTGATCCCCCATGAGATTCCTAATGGGTATATAGATCCAAGCTATGTGTTGCTGGCATGAAATAACCATGTGATCTGTCCTTGTGACATGGGTGGAAGATATAGATGCTCCCTGAAGTAACATGGGGACAACCTATGAGGGATCAAATGTACCACTCAGGATTGCACAGTGGGAAATGAACCCCTGTTTTTTGGAAGTCACTTGTTTTAAATAAGTTATGTAGAGTGATAATATTTGGAAATGTGGACCTCTGACATCTCAGTTCCAATCATGTTTTAATGGAACATTGATTTCACTGAAACTTACTTCCAAGTTGGTATGCTAAAGACTGTCGCTTGAGAGGGCTAAAAAGCTGAAATTGGAATGATTCATGTGTTGAAGGTAGCTGGCAAAGCATCTTACTTTGCAAATTCTGTTGCCCAACTTAAAATTGTCCATGTATATTGCACAGCCAATTAGATTAGAAAATTTGAATACAATCAATACTGTAGCTGTTAAAAATCCTTCCATCAACACATATAATCTGTATAATGGATAATGATAGACACTCGCCTCCAGAGCGTGAACCAGTAACTGGTGAAATTTATTCATTAATGCAGTGTGACCTGCCCTTTGTGATAATATAACATAGAATAATACCGTTGTTTCAGAATTGCTGTTTTGTGCTGATACAAGTAATACCAATTTTTGTTTTCCTAACTGGGCAAATCAGTAGACACTCCCATTTTTTATTGCAAAATCTTTGGTAAATGACACTGTGATGGACTATTAAGGGTTAATGCCTCATAGCATCTAAGAACTTTTGAATGACAGGCTGTTGAAATGGAATTCTGTGGAGAAAGTCAGTTAAGAGATGACAGTTGGGAACTGACAGTTGAAGAAGAGACAGTTAAGCACCGATGGTGGAATGGGAAAGAGGCAAAGGGAGTGAGGATCAGAGAGGATCCCCATTCAAGCCAAAAAGGGGAAATGCTTGTAGTTAAGGAATGTAATCTCTACCTAGTGAAAAGGGAGATAAGAGAGGAATGATCCCTGGTGTGTGTATGAAGAAGGATTTTGGGAACTGGGTTGTATGTTTCTGCCTTCTAAACTTGGTGTTAGTGAAACTCAGAAACCTATGCTTGAGTGTTGGAGCAGAAACTGAAAAGAAAACCTCTCTCCTCAGAGTTTCAAAAGATCTTATGAATGGCAGAAACACTTGTTGGCAACAAATTATCTGGAGTGAGTGTGATTGCAAAGTTACCTCAGTTTTTATCATCTGTTCTCCTCATACATCCTACCTTTGATTTCACCTGACTATTTCTCCTCTAAGTTAAATAAAACATTTTGTTTATTTCAAACTTCAAAAAGCCTCTATTATGCCATTTCAGAAGCAGGAGATAAGAAGATGATTTTGTCTCTTCCTTCAGTTCCCTGGGATGGACCAGCACCAATATATATATATATATAATAAGGTGACTAAGTGGGATAGCCATAGTAAAGGTAAAGGTAAAGGTTCCCTTGCTCGAAAGCCAGTCGAATCTGACTCTAGGGTTGCGGTGCTCATCTCCGTTTCAAAGCCGAAGAGCCAGTGCTGTCCGAAGACATTTCCGTTGTCATGTGGCCAGCATGACTAAACACCAAGGCGCACGGAACGCTGTTACCTTCCCACCGAAGTGGCACCTATTTATCTACTTGCAATTTCTTGCTTTCGAACTGCTAGGTTGGCGGGAGGGACAGCCATAGACAAACAGATAAAAAGAAAAGAGATATAGAGGGTGCTCACCCAGAAAGAAGAAAGAATAGGGAAAATCCTGTGAGTGAGGGAAGAGGGTGAGATTGCAATAACCATCATCAAATTTGTAATGCAATTCTTCAGCTGATAATGTATAATTTACTACTAATATCCATTATATTTTATTGATCGATCTGCAAGGAAAATCTGGGTGCAATTTATATTCTACTCAAGCCTCTGACACTGCCTTTGTTGATTTTAATGCTCACACATTCCATTTCCTTCCTTCCTTCCTTCCTTCCTTCCTTCCTTCCTTCCTTCCTTCCTTCCTTCCCTCCTTCCCTCCCTCCCTCCCTCCCTCCCTACCTTCCTATATGTATGAACCAACTATTTGTTCTTACTGAAAAGATGTTAATGATAAAAGGTGCATTTTCTATAGCAGGAAACGAAATACAGTCAGCACAAATATTGTAAAGAAATTAGGAGTTTTAAAAAAATAGCTGCACAGAATATAAGAAGTTGGTTCCAGATAACAATTCAAATTAAGTGAAGCAATAACCCCAGGAATAAATTCATGAACTACAATTAACTATATTTACAGTAAGTAACTTGGTTGGAAACACCTATTCCCTTTACTGATAAAATAAAACCTGCCTCCTGCAAATGCCAAAATAAGTTAAATGAAGATGCTTTTAACAAGGTTATTACTTAAGCAATGACAGGTTTACAGATTTTAGCACCACTGGGTTTTCACAGGAGCTGCAGCAAGTGCTAAAATAACACACACCTTCAGGTTCATTAAATTCACCAGCTCGATGAAAGAAGGGATATTTTGCTACATTACTATTGTGCCTCAAAGAACTGTCTATAAATAAGGCCCACTAATAACAACTGTTTTAAGAGCAAAAAAACATTCATTTAATTCTTCTGTCTACTTAATGGAGAAAAGAAAGATGTATCTAAGCAGAAAAGATGATAGTTGAAGGAGAAAAAAATATTTTTGCACTGTTTTATCCCATGATCACAAGGTATTTAGTCATTTATCATGATGTTTCTGTATCAAAAAAGCTCATTGTTTTATTACATGGACATGGGTTCAATAAAAGGAACATATACGAGTGACAAAAATATTTATTGATTCTTCGTCTCTAAATATTTACTTTGTCAGGAAAAGTCCCTTGTTGCTATTTTAAAAGTAAGCTGATTTATAAGTAGTTATAAATGAAATAGTACAGCCTAGTATTCTTCTAAAGGAACCTTACCACAGTAACCTATCCTTATATGTCTGTTTGGAAAGGGCCGAAGCTGACTTAAAAAATTTTTTTCTAATAAATCAATAGAGCATGGCCTTTAGAGACCTAGAAGACATATGGATGGTAATAGAGTATCTCAGGTTGTCTTGTGAATGATTCCATCTGGATGAGGGCTTGGTGTTATTCACAGCCTTCTTCTCCCCTAAAACACCTTCAATCTTATCCACAGGCTGGATCTCAAATGTCAGACCACCTGGGACATGCAGCTGTCAGGCTGAAAGGGGAGATGGCTGGGACTAGCCCTAGCCTGCTCGTCAAGCAGATACTGTCAGTGACAAGCAGGAAAGGCGAGGTGCGTGGGGGTGACAGGAGTATCAAGGGCAGGGAAAAGTGCAGGACTTTGGAGTTCAGATGCAAAATTTATTTATGCGTATATGTATGAGCGATACTATGTTTTGCGGGTAAACACAGTGACATCTAATAGGAAATTTAGTCCTTTCGTGCACATCAGTATTTCTAAGCCTCTGACATTTGTCAGCTGATGTTTTATTCTGATGTTTATTTCAGTACGAGGCAACGGATTCTTTTCCTGTTGACACCTAAATAAATCGGCAATCACAGACCTAGGAAAGAAAGCTGTGGATAGGTCTGCATTATTTGTGATCAAGTCTAAGCAGTAGACAAACCCATCATGATGGCAAACCTTTCTGTATGGAACAGATGTAAGTTTTGATCACATTCAATTTGTATGGGAATTTTCTTTTTTTCATTGATGTTATGATTTAAGTAGGAATACAGTTAACTGTGTACATCGGACTGTTCATGACCAGCCAAGTGCATCAGGGAAGTCTCCATGGTTAAGACTGCAGATGTATGAACATATTGGTATATGTTGATCAGTGCTTACCACAGGTATCTATGGCCATGTAATTGCATGTACATATCCATAAAATACTGTTTTGCTTGTCTTGTTAATTCAGCAAACATGATTCAAAGGCTTTTAATGCAATGACATGAGCTAGTGGATCATGTGTTGAGAATGCAATGTGTGGATAATACAGCACGTACACAGTACTGAACTTAATATCATGGACGAATGGTGTGATCTGAACAGAATTGCACCCATTTATACACAGTACTGAACTTAATATCATGGACAAATGGTGTGATCTGAACAGAGTTGTACCTGAGCCCACTGACTTCAGTGGATTTAGGAGGGTTTTCACCAACTTATCATGCCTTAACATACAACATTTAGCTGCAAAGCACTATGGATTAGTTTTCTCATAGTCCAGTTTAAAATGGTGCTCTCTAATCAAATTTTCTTTGAGGAAGTCTGAAGAACACCATGACCCAGTCTAGAAAAGAGAAAGAAAACAGACTTTCATTGACTTCCTAAGTGTCATGCTACAGGATATCACTAGTAAGAACCTTCTCGCCTCCAGCCTCAGCTAGCATTTCATTTGTATGACTGGTGAAGAAGGTAGCACTGCAAACGTGTCATAAGAATGGCCATCTAAAAGCTCTAATACATCAAAGAAATCCATCACACATAACAAAATGTAACACAGATTAACACTCCTATTTATGCTATCTTTGCTGTATATTTAGATCTGTTTCTTTCATGATCATGGCCTGCTGTCTGTGCTATAATGTATGTCCATGTTGTTGATTAACTTTGCTCCAAAAAAGACCAGTTCCTCCCCTCCCCTTATGCTTGCCTATGTAATCTTTGAGGCTCTAAGGAAGTACTTAAAAAAAGAAGATAAATGTACAAGGTTGCCTGATTTGGTCCTATTGAGAGAACACCCGACTTAGGGTGCCAGTCTCCAGCTGGGAACTGGGGATCCCCTGGAATTACAACTGATCTGCAGACTACAGAGATCAGTTCCCCTGGAGAAAATTGATGCTTTGAAGGGTGGTCTCTGTGGCATCGTACCCCACTGAGGTCCCTGTCCTCCCCAGGCTCCACCCCCAAATCTCCAGGAGTTCCCCAACCTGGAGCTGGCAACCCTATGTCCCACCCACTGCTGGTGGCCAGGGGGGACCTGGCAATCCTAAACACCAGAGGCTTATTTTGGTAATATTTGCAGTAAATACAGCAAATCATCAGCTTGAAATGGTGCAAAGGAATTTAGCATTTAAAATATTAGACAATAACAAGCAATGGACACACTAAAATTGGTATACAGATGAACAAAATGTGTCAATTTTGATAGCAATTTTTTGGTAACAAATTTTAGTGATGTGATTGGGAAGCTGTCAAAATCATAGAGAAACCACAAAAGAAATTTGATTTCTTTTAAATGGGCAGAGTAATTGCAAAATGTTGAGTACATCCCATGTTGGTTTCTTGTCCCATAATTCCCCCTATAAAAAGTCACTTTTTCTAATAACTTGTACCCCATGGTTCCCCCTCTTTCCTATATGATAACAGATGAACCAAACATCAAATGGATCTACATACTTAATTGCTTCAGAACTGAATTGTCACATGTATTTGTTAAACAGAACACCAGTTTGCATGCCTCCCTATCATAATTCCTGAAATATTTAGTGGACTTCTTAACCAGAAAAATACTATACCAGAATGTTGTCTTTGTTTATGCCCTCTAATATATACTGTTCTGAACTTGATGGTTCCAGATGTAGTTGCCATTATCAGTTTGTTAGTGTTGCTGTATTACTTAGGAATCCACCATTTCAGCTCACCAGCTGTTCATCAGGGAGCTGATTGTCTGATGACCAGTTTGCTGTTCATGAGCAGTTTAAGCCAGTTTGTTTGTTGGGGGAAGTCTTACCATTTGGTGTTTGTTTAGGTCTGTGTCATTGATGTTATTTGCAGGTGCACATTCTTTCACAGTCTCACAGGAGGCATAGTCCCCCACCCACATATTTAATGACCTGACCCAAGCATTTATGACCTTGGGGAGAATCAGTCTTGCCTAATGTAGAGATACAAAAGCCCTAGCAAGGTAAGAAAATGAGTGTCTACCACAACAACTGCTGCATAGCTACAAAGTGGTTTAATAGTCTTTTGAGGTGGTGGTGAACAAACAGGAGGTGTTTTGCACCGTTTCTAATACTAGGTTTCCTTGTCAGTTTGGGCAGTCCCTTGGTTCCATTCAGGGTTCTTTTTGTAGAAAAAGCCCAGCAGGAACTCATTATCATATTGGGCCACACCCATGACAGCACAGCTCATTAGCACATTAGGCTGCACCCCCTTGTTACCAGAAGTGTGGTTATCCAGCCACACCCACCTTTTGCTTGTTATTCTGTTTACTTTGTTTGTTGTCAAAACCCAGGGCTTTTTTGTAGCAGGAACTCCTTTGCATGTTAGGCCACACACCCCTAATGTAGCCAATCCTAATGAGTTTCTGCTGTTGGGTGTGGCCTATTATGCTAATGAGTTCCTGCTGGGCGTGGCCAACTTGGGAGCCAGCCGGAACTCCGTTCCTGTGCGTTCCTGCCCCAAAATAGCCCTGGTTCCATTCAAAAGGAACAGAGCAATTTAAGGAGGTTATGATTCCATACAGCTGTTAACCATGGACTGACATCAAGTTGTGTCACATATGGTGTACATGATAGATCAAAATGGGTAGCCATGCTAATCTGTATGTAGCAGTAGAAAAGAGTCCAGTAGCACCTTAAAGACTAATAAGATTTGTGGTAGGGTACAAGCTTTCGTGAATCACTGATCACTTCTTCAGATACAGCTACAATGTGGGTCCATCTGTCCTATATATTGGAAACTGGAGTGATTTCAGATGCCAAATGACATTAGTAGGCAAAAGACAATAGCAGTTATGATTGAATTAGGTGTGATATAGGGAAGGGTTGTAGGTGTGAAGAAATCAGCATTGGTAATGAGACAGAAAACCTAGGTCTGAATTCAGTCCAGGTGGATGCATTCTTGATCTCTATTATCAGTTGCAATTCATCAGTCTGTTTTTAATCTCCCTTTGAAATCCTGTTGTAAGATAACTGCTACTTTTAGGTCAGCAGCTGAATGACCTGGAATATGATATGTGTTAGTGCTATCAAGTCACTTCCAACTTATGGCAACCCTATGAATTAATGACCTCCAAAACGTCCTAGCATTAACAGCCTTGCTCAGGTCTTGCAAAACTTTATTGAGTCAAGTCATCATGATGGGCCTTCTTCTTTTCCCACTACCTTCAACTTTTCCTAGTATTATTGTCTTTTAGAATACAGTAATTACACTACAACACAGGGGCACAATGGAAGACTTGATGCAGTTAAACAATCATATCAGGATTTTTTAAAACTGATTTAATTAATGCACAGGTACATGTGCATTGATTAAATCACCGTGCAAAATGGAATCTGCGTGTTGTATTGTAATCACTTCCGATGTTTCCTCTAAGCTGTGGAGTCTTGTGAGCAAAAATTCTACTCTGTGAGCCACTGGCATTAAAGTTGTGAGCAAACGATTTGGCTGCTGCATAAGTTAGTCTGCTCTGGAGCCATCCTGCCTGAGCTAAGACAAAAAATTGTGAGCCGGAGGGTAAAAAAATGTGAGCTAGCTCACACTAACTCAGCTTAGAGGGAACACTGATCACATCAGTCTTCCTTATTGTTTTATGATTTAATCAAAGTTCCTTTGCATCAGTGCACACTGTTGATTTGTACCAGAAAAATGTATATTGAGAACTTGGCAAACTTTACTTTGACAAGTCTTTATTGACATACGTATATACATACAATAGGGGATGCTTAGCAAACTAAAAAAAGTTGCGGGGGGGAGCACACACAGATGAAGAACAATGAACCCCCAATTAAAGCACTGATGCCACTCTGAAAATTTGATAGGGACGATTATAGAAGTATCCCTAGTAACAACCAGTGATGTGCCTAAGTGCTATGATCACTACACATCAGGCCTATAATGTACAAAATGTCCTCTACGCCTGTAGGGTCAGAAACATGTATTTCCCTCTCTCTGATCTCTTCAAAAACAATCGGCTTTCCAATGGGGCTAAGACAAAGCCCCCCTCCCAAGAAAATAAAGGAAATTGTGTGATGACATCTTGGCTCCATGTAGCCTCGATATCACTGACAGTAAACATAGTCTTTCTGCTGCCCTCACACAGAGCAGGTGGGAAGGCGGGATTGTATTCATTGACTGCCAGCGCTGCTTGTTGAGACTTTGACTGAGACAGAATATGAATGGGATATCAGCATATTTGTATGACAGGTCAATTGTAAGCAACATCCCCATTTTGTCCCAACTATTGGAAGGTTTGTGTCCCAAGCAGGGTAAGGAAAGTTGGCGCCAAGGTTGGACAGGCCATTTAACTTCCAGGGAAATTTCCTGATGGGCCACTGGTGGCCAGAAGCAAGCAGAGCTAATCCCCTGGAACTCTGCCAGCGTTTTGGAGGCTACTTGGCTCAGATCCTTTAACAGGAATGATAATCAATGTCACCTTGTCATTTGCCTTTTCATAGTTTGTGGGAGAAAAACAATGGGTAAGCTAATTCCCATTACTGATGCTGCTGAAGGCAATGCAGACGCCACTCTGCTTGGCTTGTTCCAGGGCCACTTTAACTTCTCGCCCTTCTTTTAGCAATAGGGATATATTCTTTTTTCCCTCTCAGGGCAAGCTCTTTCATATCCTTTGGTAAGTGGGTTATATTATTACTGGGGGTGAGGGAGGGAGATGCATCTCATGGAGTGGCAACATGTTTGCACTCAGTTTAGCTCCTAGATGGCTTTAAATGGGGATTAGAAAGATTCATGCATGATCCATCAATGGCTGGATTAGATGGACCATTCTTCCAATCTAGCAGGACTCTCTTTATGTTCTTATTAGCTAAAGTAAAATTGCACAGTGTAGTACAAGTTCATGTGTTTCCTAAAAAGTTAGTGTAATGTACTTGGAAACCATGTCTCTAATCTCAGATGTGTGGGTGTCCACCATGGATAGGCAGACTAATGGCCCCATAGGTTTGCCCAGGGTAAAGGGAGGCCAGCTCAGCTCAGGTTCACGTAGGTTGCTCCCCTGTGCTCGGCCCTCCGGGATGAATTTAGAGGCTGCATAATTCTTACAGGAACCTTAACACATGTGCAGATCTCTTGAAATGAATAAAACTGAGCGGAATAAAATTGACCGGTCACTTCAACCATTTCATTTCCTACTGAGTGAGTAGTTTCATATCAACCATAGTACATATGTTTACCTTCTTTTTTAGCTGCTTTGCTACTTGCCCCAATAAACTATATTTATTCCCTGTTATAAATGATAATTGCATAGCTGTTCACTAGGATCACTTTATAACCTGTCCACATACACACTGCCTTTTCTAAGCCAGACTCCAGGTAGTTCCTGAAGATTTGTTCCCTTAAAAACGTTGGAATGAGCTCTGTATGCAAAATCTAGTTCACAAATTTTTCATGACAAATCCACATAAATTTTCATGTATGCGCCCTTGTGGGAATAAATCAAAAAGCTTTCCCATGGAGGTGCAGTTGCATGAGAAATAATATATATCTGCATACTATACTTAGATCAAAAATACAGCTTACTTTCCCTAATCCATTCATGACAAGCATGTTGCCAGAGCCTGCTTCAAGCCGACACAATTTGAAAAGTGGAAAGAAAAGGAATTGAAGAAGCAAAAATAAATATTAAAGCATGTAAGAATTAAACATTACCTACTTAAATAGCAATTATGCTTCTGAAAACAAGATCGTCACACCTGTACAAGAAAAGACATGCACGCTCCAAACATCTGTTTGGATCCACCTGCCAGGCACCTGTTTTGCTGATTCAATGCCATTTGATTGCTGGAGATGTAGAGGCTCTTGTGAGGTAATGAGTGATTTTACATTATGCATGATTGAAAACAGGTGTTGTAATGCTGCACAATTCGATGCATGAATAATTCAGCTTGTTTCCAGCAAGATATTTTAGAAGTATGCAACTGTATTTATTAATAAATATGTAGGTTGTCCTTTAAGATGTATAGGTTATTTCTCCCTCTCATATTCAGATCACCCATAATCATTTCCTTTTAGTGTGATAGAACTATTTTGGGAAAGTGTACATGCAGAGAAACCAAAAGGCCTGCTAATAAGGACAAAACAGTTCTCTCAGTGCTCTAGAGAGGAGACAAAATATTTCTCTTTTTTTGGCATTTTATATAAGGACTACAAACTACAATGAAAATAGGGGAGGGGAACTACATTTAAGGAGAAAGAAAAGATAACCACTACTAACTAAAAACCCAAGAGAGGAGATAATCAAATTAACTTGTACACAATGCCATCCCTTAAAACGCTAACAATTTTATGAACTTAGTCAGATATGCTAATATAACTTTTAAATCTTAAATTTAGCTGTTGGAAAAAGATCCCTAAGCAACTCAATATTAACAACAGTAATTTTAAAGGCACAATTCAGAGTCCTTCAGCCTTCATTTTTTCTTATCCTGTCTTTTCCGCAGTTTATAAGGACTTTTAGGAGCCGCTGCCCCTTTCTCAGACAGAGAGTCCTCTCCAGAAGACCCCGAGTCCAGCTTGCCACTGGACTTACTGTCCTTTTCCT
>NW_015168717.1:102751-139038 GCF_001447785.1 Gekko japonicus
GGTGGTTCCTTCTGGTCATGGACTGTCAGCTACTTTTGCTTTTAAAAGTTTCTCCTTCTCCGTCCTCTTCCCCACCATCTTTATGAGTTGTTTACTTTTGCAAAGATTAGCAAAGTCTCTGAATATGCGCTCAAACGGTCATGCACGCCTTGGTAAGTCTTTCCCAACAGGTTTCATCGCTTTTCCGCCCCCCCCCCCCCCGGTCTTGCTTTTAAGTTTATGCGCATGGGAGGGGGCCGTCCCCCGCTCGCTTTACTTTCTAGTCCGTGGGTTAGGGAGCTTTCTTTTTGAATTGCAAATATGCCTTAATCCGACTCACAGTTCATTCTCGGTCATACGACCTCGTTTAGCCTCCGTTTCAACTGCTCGACCTCCAGTGCTTGCCCCGGTCAGCGTCGCTTCTTCCATTCGGACACTCAGCAGGAGGACCATCGGGATGGAGAAGCGCCTCGATTCCCCAGCATTGCGCTGGCGAAGAGGCGACCTCTCAAAAGTCCCCTGGCTAGGTGCCTTTCAGCCAGGCTCCGTGGGAGGTAGCGATTCCTCGCCACCCCCATTCTGCTGGTGCACAGCTTTCACCACTCGGGAGGTCCGGGAGGTGAGTCTGCTCGGCACGCCACCATAGATCGGAGATTAGAAAGAAAAAAAATAGAAAAAAATATTTCTAACATATTTTTGCAGAACTGATAGAACTTGACTAAAATGTGAATCTAATGCTTCACCCATGGAAAGTTATTACTAATTTCTAATTATAACTATTTGGTTTTTTTTCCTGTTCCTTACTCTTTAATATAATAATCCACTGAAGGTATCACAGATCAGCCATTGTCTAAAGCCACTATATGCAGGTGGGGATAAGAACCTTATTCCATAGCACTCCTTGATGTTTTTACTGCAGTAGTTCTAACGACTTAAGAAACAGGTCTTTTTTTGAGGAGGGAGTGGCTTGTCTCTTTGGTCTTGAAAGCTGCTGTGGTGAAAATCAGAAATGTACACCAAGAAAACAAAATCATTATACTTTTGTATCTGAGGTTCAGGGGGGATTCCCCCCCCATAACTGCTTATGTTTGTATAGTTCAAGATACAGATGTGTGATTTCTTGTTTATTTGTTGCTGGAACTTCAGAACCATTACTGTCAATGGGGAATCTTCAGGAGGATCTGGGGCAGCTATTTATAAAGATAATGGCACCAGATTTGCTCAGTCCTCCCGCTAATCTAATGTTCCCCAAATTTAAAGCAGACTAAGGGGTTCATTTACAGCCCCCCAGAGCAGCTTGCCTCTTGGTACAGGCTCAGTTCTCTCCATTTATTCTTATTGGGGGAGAATGACACTGGACACAAGCATTAAAAAAATCTGCATTTATCTCATTTTCCTATTCTTACAGTGACTGACTGACATTTTTTTAAACCTTTCTGCTGAAAACTCTGACATATGTTATTGTTTTGGTCTGTTTGTTTCACAAAGTGAGGAAGGAGATTGACAGCTTTCCATTATTTTCTATTGTATATTGGGGGGCTGGAATGTCTGCTTTTCAACCAAATGACACCAAAATCACAGGGGAGTGAGGGCTACATGTCTCCTCAAGACCACCCAAGTTTCAAGCTGATTGAACCAAGGATTCAAGTTCTATGGGACCATAAGCAAGGTGCCCTCAGGCATTGTATTTTCAGAGAGGGAAAGTGTCCACCCCCCCCCCCCGAAAGGATACCAAACAAAGGAGTTAAAAAAAAAAGGGAAAGTTGTCCCCCCCCCCCCCCCAAAAAAAAAGAATAGCAACAAAAGGAGTTCATTGGAAAAGGTGATAAGGTAAAACAAAATACAACTGTGAAGTGTTTAACTAAACTATTACTTGTTTTTCTTTAAAGGCATATACATGAAAAACTCAAAAGGTTGCCTATTTCTCATAAGAACTTTGTCTAAGAATTTAAACAAGAATTATCTTCCAAACTTTAACAAAGCATGAATTGCCAATATCCTTGGCTATAAAGTCCATTTTAAAGGTTTGCTTGTTGAGTTGTGTGTCAATCAGGCTAGAACGCGTTTCAGGGCACGTCTCTTCTTCCTGCTAGCCTTGTGAAAATTTTAAATTGGATTGTTTTCCAGAAGTTTTCTCTGACTAAATGCTCACAGTTCGGAGTTGGGATGGCTTCCAATTTCTCTGAGAAGAGGAATGCCTCTCAGCGCCCTAGCTTGAGTGACACACGACTCAACAAGCAAATCTTTAAAATGGACTTTATAGCCAAGGATATTGGCAATTCATGCTTTTTCAAAGTTTGGAAGATAATTCTTGTTTAAATTCTTAGACAAAGTTCTTATGAGAAATAGGCAACCTTTTGAGTTTTTCATGCATATGGCTTTAAAGAAAAAATGTTTTTATTAAACACTTCACGGTTGTATTTTGTTTTATCTTATCACCCCCAGAAAGTAGGCCGGAGGCTGGATGGCTGTTTTACTATTATTGCCTATGGAAGGTTTTCAAGGGGGGGAGTGTCTGTTTTTCAACCAAATGTCACCAAAATTTCAGTGGAGGGATGGCTACCTGTCTTCTCAAGACCAACACAGTTGCAAGTGAATTGGACTAAGGGATCTAATTCTATGGGCCCTTGAACAAGGTGCCCCCAGCCATCCTACTTTCAGAGGGTAAATCAGTTCTGTCCCCACAAATGAGGGCGTGATGGAAAGAGGCGGCTCTGTGCAGCTTGTCTCTAAAGGTGATTGGCTGGGAGCACTCTGTTCTCCTCCATTGCAAGGATCTGACTGGAAGGGAATAATGCCGTTCAGGAAATCAGTGGAATCAGATATTGAGATGAGTGCATGCTGCATTGCTTGTAAGAACCAGTCCTTGGAAGAAACAATGATTTGTTTTGGGGAAGGGGTTATTGTTATACCAGCAACCCCAGATTTGCACTACTATTCTGGGAAATCTCTGTACTGACCTGAACCAGAGATTTCCATGTATATCTTTGGTCCAAGAATTTTGTCATGCACGCCCTAGTGAAAATGTCAACGCACTTTCCATCTATGTGATTTTTGCCTGCTAATGAGTATACATTTTTAAAATGATAGCTATGATCTTGAATTTAAAAAAATGAATTTTTACTGATATCAACCTTTCGTGAAATACAAATGTGGACAACAGCAGAACCCTTAACTGTGCCATATAAGCTCTTCCAAAGCATTTTATTTTTTACAAGTTTATTTCCTTTCATTCTACCCATTAGTTTCCAGTATAGCTGAATACAAGTTTTTTTAAAAAAATCTGTGAATGTATTGTGGAAAACAAACTTAATCAGATGAACCCAAAGGCAGGACAAACCATTATAAGCTACAGATAAAAATAATTAAGCACTTGAATACATTTTAGATCCTGCCAAGAACTTGAGAAGACAGGACAGATTTAACCTAGCACCTAAAGGGTAGTATAGACTTGCTGAATATTTTAGGAAGAGTATACCATTTGCTGTGGCATCACAGAAAATGCTTTGTCATTGTCATTGGCTGCCACCCACCTATTCTCTGAAGGTAGTACACCTGGAGCAAAGCCACAGATGATAAATTAACAAAAAATAATGCTTCTTCATACAGGACAAATTATTCTTCAGATAACTTGGTTCCCTGCCACTTATGGGTTTGTGATTTAAAAGAGACAATACACTTTAAATAGCTTCCAGAAACAAATCAAATGCAGAAATAAACCAAATACAATAAATCTTACATGTATTTGAGTCCAGCTTTCCTCTGTGTTCATCTTTCAATGAGTGAAATAGGTGGAAGTGAGTTCCACAAGCCCTGTTAAATGGCCACTCACCTCATGTTCTCCTTGTGTTGCTGACATCATAGATATTTAGTGCAAACTTTGGTGGGTTTTGATAAGGTTCCACCAAGATCGGGATCTGAATCTTTAATTGTATTCAAGTAAACATTTGTGGAGCTGCGGTGGCTCAAGTGGTTAAGACGCTGAACTGCAGGCTGTGGAAGGTCAATAGTTCAGCAGTTCGAGACCCGGGTGCCGCATGACGGAGGGAGCTCCCATCTCTAGTTCCAGCTCCTGCCAACCTAGCAGTTCGAAAGCAAGTAATTGCAAGTAGATAAATAGGTACCACTTCGGTGGGAAGGTAACAGTGTTCCATGCACCTTGGTATTTAGTCATGCCGGCCACATGACCACGGAAACATCTTCGGACAGCGCTGGCTCTTCGGCTTTGAAACGGAGATGAGCACCACAACCCTAGAGTCGGATTCGACTGGCTTTTGAGTAAGGGAACCTTTACCTTTTTTAAACATTTGTTTGCTTTTGATGGAACTCTTAACATCAGAAGATCTGGGACCTTGTTCTGAGCTGTGCAGCCCACTTAATATCTTGGCGCACAATATGACTTCCTCGAGTCATAACTGCTGCCAGGACATTCTTCGCACCTTTCACACCAGGTACTGCAGTTCCCCCAAATAGACAAGATTTGAAAGCAATGTCTGTCAAAAGATGACACTGCCAAACTCTAGAAGACATGGCAATAAACCTGAAAACAGATGGGTAGAACAGAAAAAGTAAGAGGTGTGTCTTGTACCACTCAGCCCAAGAAAATATGGTTTTGGAAAATGAAAGCATTATGCAACTTCCAAACAGTACTCTCAAAGAAGTTGTTCTGGTAATATTGACAGGTATTGGCCAAGACAACACTTACTAAGAATACTGTGGCCTCGGTCACATGGAAGGTTTTGCCCCGCAAGAGGAATGGATCGGGGGCGCATCAAACGGGCACGATCACACCGCAACATCTGGGAAGTGGAGCGCACTCGTCCCTGATCCGTCCTTTCCGGGCGAAACCACGCATAAAAAAAAAAACCTAGAAAAGAATACTACCTACCTGAAGCTCCGCAGCAAGGGCGGCCGTGGGATCGCCGGTGCACCCGTCTTCCGCATCATTTGAGGCTCCTGGCCAAACTGTGCATGTGCACACATGCGCAGCTGGCTGCCTCGCTCTCTGTTCTGTGGCTTCCCCCCCGGCATCTGATTGTGCCGGGGAGCAACTGCGCGGCAGCTCAAGGGATCTGTCTGATCTCGCCACTGCACGTCTATTTTGCTGCGGCTCAGAAAAGCCGTGCTTTGGTCGTGTTCCCCCCCCCCCCCCCCGTGGCGCGGGCGGCATTTTTTTTTTATGGCTCAGAAAAGCTGCACTTTGGTCGTGCTTCCCCCCCCCCCCATGTGACCGGGGCCTAATTTTATTATTGAAAGGATTAACAGAGAATGTCAGTTGTTCAGGAGGCAATGTTTTTGAACTTTTTCAGGATTCACACTAGGCACTTTCTGATCATTTAACAACTCAAGTCTTCCTTGTATTTAGAGCAGGAGGAATGCACCCTGCTGCAGAGAGGTACTTTGGCAGTAGAGGATAGCATGGCACAAGTGAGGCAAAGAACAGACAAAGCCTTTTTCTTTATTTTTGTTTCCCCCTTTTAGTTTTGAAGCGTCCTCATCAACAATATGTATTATTTTTTATATGAGATCCCAATAAGCAAGATCCTCTGGAATTCCGAATAAGCAAGTTCTAAAAGGGATATGCTTGGAAAAGGCCTGCCATCTCGGAAGAAAAGAGCCAATGCAGGGTGGTAGTTAGACCAGGATCTGGAGAACCTGAGTCCACATTCCACCATGAAGTATTCTGGGTAAACCTGGGCCATGTAGCACAGAGTCAGTAGTGGAGGCCAAAGGAGACCTCACTTACTGAACTCAAGGCAGCAGCTGCTCCAGGATGGGACAGGGCAGGGCACCTCATGGAAAGGCAGTAATAGCCTGATGGGCCCAGCAGGAGTGGGGGTGCACCACCTGCAGTACAGTCTCCCTACCACCAGGCAGCAGCTGAGCATCGTGGTCGGCGTAGGAGGTCTGCCCACCCAGGGCATTAGCTGGGGACATGGGGGACAGCAATGGCCTCTAGCTAGCCCTATCCAAACCCAGTTCGGATGGAGCAAGGCAAGGAAGGGGTTAAAAGAGGGACAAGGGTCAGAGAAGGGAGGGGTGGTGCTGGGCTTGGTCACTGTAGCAAGGTGGAAGCAGTGGAGACCACACAGGTGTTCTGATAAGAAGAAACAGTTTATTTATTAAAGCGCGCTTGGTACACAGCCAAAAGAGACCACGGGGCTCTCTTTCTCAATAGGGCATGTGCACCCTGAATGGACATTGACAGCCGTTTATATACTCCTCTTAACAGCATAGACAAAGAGAAAAAAACTTAGGAAAAACCCTTTGGGGCTACAAGTTCAATTACAGGTTAAAACATACGAGCAAGTTTTTCACGTGTACTTGACCTATTTGTGAACTTCTCTGTTTCAGAGGAATTGTTTGCGGTTTAGCTTAGCTCTTCCTTTGTCTAGGGTGGTGCTGCTTTTCTACTTCTGAGCATGCGTGATACCATAGCAAAAAGCTGTCTTGTTCTTGTGGTTTGTTCACCTACTTGCGAAAAGCATTTCGTGCTCTTTAATATTCAACTACAGAAGCTAAGTTAAAATGCAATACAAACTTATATAGAGTAGGCCTCAGAGCCATAACAGAGTGGACAACACAGTGGGACCCAGGGATCGTACTTTAGTCACCATGGCCCCAGCAGGTCCATAGCCAGAAAAAAATTATTGGAGGGGGGCAAATGAGTACAGTGGTGGTCAGCTCATCATATTTATTCATGATTTCATATTTATTATGAATGAGCTATGATGTAGTCTCCTGCCAACCTAGCAGTTCGAAAGCAAGAAATTGCAGGTAGATAAATAAGTACCACTTCAGTGGGAAGGTAACAGCGTTCCATGCGCCTTGGTGTTTAGTCAAGCCGGCCACATGACCACGGAAATGTCTTTGGACAGCGCTGGCTCTTCGGCTTTGAAACGGAGATGAGCACCGCAACCCTAGAGTCGGATTCGACTGGCTTTCGAGCAAGGGAACCTTTACCTTTACCTTTTTATGATGTAGTGCAGTCTCTACTGAACTCATTCCCTCCTCCCCCAAGCTCCAAACCCTGCTCTGGTTTGGCTCCACATAACTTGCTGTAAAGGATAGCTATAGGCACTCAGGCTGGAATTCAGTAGAGTTGCCAACCTCCAGCCTGGAGATATCAAAGAATTACAAGTCATCACCAGACTGGAGAGATCACTTCCCTTTGATCAAATGGCTACTTCAGAGGACAGAGTCTATGGTATTATACCTGATTAATATCCCCCCACACCTTCCCCAGGATCCGTCTCCAAAATCTCCAGGAATATATATAATATGGAGTTGGCAACCCCAGTGAGTATGTGCACACACACTTTTCCTTCACAGATACAGCCTGCCTGGCATATAGGGGAAGAGTGGCTAATTTGATCACACAGTTGGGAAGAGAAGCTGGGGAGGCTCCCTGCTACAAATACAGAAATTGACACACACACCCTGCTGAGTCCAGTTAAAAGAGAAGGCAAAATTGTTGCCAGGACCAATTTATTACCACCATTTTACAGATATTTTAAAATGCTGTGATGCTCCAGTCCACTGTGGGCTTGTGGTGCAGAATGCTGTCACCCCATCCTAAGTGTTTTAAAGGGCCAAAACAACTGCACAGGCACCAGCACAAATGCTATAAAATGTTCATGAGATCATTTGTGAGAGGTAGAATACATAGACTGCTGCTGCTACCCACCCCTTCTGATGCCAGCCACCTGGCGTGATCTGGTCCATGGGGTCGCGAAGAGTCGGACTCGGACTGTGCGACTGAACAACAACAACAAATGGGCTAAAACAGAGCCTTCCCCCCAAAGCTTCTACCTTAATGTGCTAAAGTGCTGCACATCAGAGGAATCCATGACTGGCATGAGTTAGAAAGCTAAGGTGGGGAAAAGTCTGTGTCACCTGTTTTACAGAACAGCCGAATCAACTACTTTTGTGCAGGAAGCAAAGTGCAAAGGGAAAGCCTGGGAAGAAGGCGGGATGAGGGAAAGTGACTCTGTCCCTCATTGGCAAAGCCTGGGAGAGAGGTGGGAGGGGGGAAGGAGACACTCTCACTCATTGGCAAAGCCTGGGAGGGAGGAGGGAGGGAGAATCTCTCAAGTATTGGCAAAGGCTGGGAGGGAGGGAGGGCAAGGGAAGGGAAGGAAACTCCCTCTTTCATTGGCAGAAGATTTTTGACAGATTTCACAAACCCAAGTGCTGATTGGGGGGGCTGACAAATGATTGGGGGGCCACACCCCTTTTTGCACTACCGTGGCTATGGGCCTGAGCCCCAGGGATAAGGGGGGTGGATGTCAGAAGAAGCTGGGCAAGTGCGGAAGGCAAGCCGGCTGAGCAAGGATGAAACTGTGTAAAGGAGGAAGGAAGATAAACCTAAAGTAAGAGCTGGGAACTGGGGCAAAATAAGGCTCCTAAACGAAGACAGCCCTACTAGAACTGCCAAGGCAGAGGAACAGCTCAGGCCCCTGAGATTTTGAAGGGGCAGAAGTGGGCAAGTAAAGGGAACTGCACTTGTGAGAAAGCCTGTGTGGACTTTGCTAAACCTGATAAAGAAGCAATGAAGGGAAACCATTGTGTCTGGTGAGTCACTGTCTATAGAAGTCAGTTATGATGTTTATCTGCCCCCCCCCACCAACAGCCTGTCACATACTATGAGCCTAACCTACCTTACAGGATAGTTGTTGTGAGGACAAACTGGGGAATGGAGAGCAATGTATGCCACTCTAAGCTGCTTGGAAGAAGGAATGCGTAAAATCTGATAGATCGAACCTGCTGGAGGAAACTGTTCAGTGTTTAATGCTGGAGCTTTGCAGTCCTTAAAGTAGTTCACAAGATCTTGACTGGGGATACTCCTAAATGGCACAGCTCTTTCAGTCAAGGCTGTTGAGCTTCTCCAGACATATTCTTTTAAGGATTCCCTGAGGACTCTGAGGCTCCACACTGGTGAGCTGCTTCCTATCATGCGTGTTCCAAAAACATGATTTCTTATATTGGTTGCATACTCTAAGTTCTGCCTTGTTGAAATGCGGTTTTTCATGTGAAAAATGCAAAACTCCTGAATTAGCGGAGCCCAAACGGCATGGGCTCGAGGCAGCTGGCCTTCCACAGACATGATACTGAGAGGTGATTCCAGCTGTGGCAACTTACATACAGAACAGAACTAGAGGGTGTCCCTGGATAAATCCTCCATTGATGCTCATGCAAGCACAGCCTTTCTCAGGCTCTTTCCCCCTTCCCTTTAGTTCACCAGCAATTGCCCAACTTATTAGCGATACTAGCATTTTGGCCATGTTGCAGGAAACTAGTTTTAGCACTGTTTGCTTTTAATGTACGGCCTGATCGTCCCAGCCATGGAGATGCAGGAGTACGACACTGCATGTGTTTCCCTTAAAGCGCAATCAGTGTGGATTTCCCTAAGAGCCCTCTGTGCACTAGCATTCCTGAGTATTAAACCACTACAAAGGGAAAACAAGGCAATCTGAGATCATGATATGCTTGGGGAGGACTGGAACTTGTTTATACACCAGTGCATTATCCTTCAATATCGTCTTTGAAGTTTATTCTACCATTGTTTTCTTTGCAGTGCTCTTCCACTAAAGATTGTTGTCTGAAAACACCAGAAGAGCACACAATGGCACAGAGTCCATATTAAGAGCCTAGAAATGAAGCCCAGCACGCAAACAGCCAGGTATCTGTGAGCATCTTCTGCCAGGTACCCGTAATCTGATTTTCTAGAACAGTAGTACACTCCTTGTTATTCACAGCTGTAATCATGTTGAAGCTGTCAAGTGTTGTCTCCACATCTTCAATTTACTTCTCAAACTAAATCCCTCACTCCTTTTGTGTGTCGAAGCTGCCGTGGCCTGGAACTCATCTAGTCTTTGAGTAACATCTTCCAGATTTGTTTTAAACTGATTAGACACTGCTGAAGAATCAAATTCTCTCCCCCGGATAGTACAAAGCCATGTGTTGACAGACCTGGCTCTTCGCCATCAGCTGCAAAATGACTCCACACTGCATCTTTTGACAGGCCCTCGTTTTGCACTGGGCTTCCTGAATGCTCAGGCACCCTGAAAAATTGAAATAAAATAAACCATGGTGTGACGGGAGGGACAGGGCAATTATAGAGAGGAAGGCAGAAGAAAGTTTGACCAGAGAGATTCTTTAATTAAAGAACTCTTCTTTAAAAAAAAGGGGGAGACACTAGTCTATCCTGTAGGACGCTTGCATTCTCAAATAGAAATGATCCAGTGTGTGTGCTTTTTAATGTAGATACTATTACTGAACAACAACAAAATAGTAACTAAGTCATTGCAATAGAATCAAATTGTTTCCAGTCAAGATTTGTTGCCACAGGGGGGGGGAACTGTCCAGATTTTGAAGAGGGAGATTTGGCCATTGCAAATGCCACCACTGCAGTAATGAGTGGCATTCAAGATCTATTTCTCTGTGCATTCTAGATCACCCCTTGGTTTGGATTGCAGTTTACTTGTGAATTGCAAGCAGGATCCTAGATACCTGGATTTTTATTTTTTTTGTTTTTTAACATTTGAAATGGGATCAAAATTTTCTGTGCACATATTTCTCAGATTGTGGTCCCTATCCATCATCATATTATGCATTTTTATTTTTTTTTGAAAAAAAGAAAAGGCATTTCACTCCGTCTTCATTGGGGAGGGGGAGGAAGCTGTATGGCTTGTGTCTCTTTTCTAGCTTTGCTGATTTTGCCTGGCTGATTCCTTGTTTTTAGCATGCAGATTATGGATACTTTATGCATGTATGTTGGCCAACTTAATTTCATTAAGACCCAAAGGGCAAATATTCTTTCCCTCCCAAAACACCTGTCAGGAAAAATCTCAACTTCCAAATCTCAACCACCTTGGTAGTCTTGATCATTCTGGGATCAAAGGGATAGGGAGAAATGTATGATTTGTCATGCCAAGTGTTCTATGGGCCCGGTCACACGGAGGTTTTGGCCTGGAAGAGGGACGGATCGGGGGCGCAGAAAACGGGTGCGATCAAACCGCAACATCTGGGAAGTGGCTCACACCCATCCCCGATCTGTCCCTTCAGCCGGAAAACCCGCTGCAAAAAAGAACCTGCAAAAGAGCAGGACTTACCAGAAACGGCGCAGCAAGTGCGGCCGTGAGATCACCGGCGTGCCCGTCTTCCGGAGCAATCGAGGCTCCCGGCCGAACTGCACATGCGCACACATGCGCAGTTCGGCTGCCTTGTTCTCCCTTCAGTGGGTTCCCCCCGGCATCTGATCTTGCCGGGGAGGAACTGCACGGAGGCTCAGGGGATCTATCTGATCCCACCGTCGCGTGTCTCTTTTGGTGCGGCTCTAAAAAGCCGCACTTTGGCCATTCTTTTTTGCCCCGTGTGGCAGGGGCCCATCTTTGCCCATTTTGCCTCCCTGTTTGACTTCCAATCATGCCCTCTCATACTACAACCTGGTTGCTGTAGTTTGATCCGATTATCTCTGAGCATGAGTCAGTATGATTAATGCAACCCACTGATAGATGCTCCTGATTGCACAGGTACAAAAGCAATCCTGTCATGGAGTCGATTTTGAAAGGGTCCATGACCTATTCATGATGACATAATCCAAGCAAGCCAGTCAGTGGTGCACATGTGACATAAACCCAACCAACCACTAGTGGGCAGATGAAAAACTACTAAATACACTGCTCATTTTGAATTGCAAGAAACTCAGCTCACCTGGCTGCCGGCCCTTGTGGCTGTGTAGTCTGGGGGCTGCCTCCCCCTCCCACAAGAAGAGCGGGTCTGGTGGCAAATGCCACTTCTGGGTGTCTGCTTGGGCAGGGTTGGGAGTCTTCTGGCCAGCCCCGCCCTGATCTCCAGTCTTCACCCTGTTTTCGGGGGGGCCTCCCACCCTGTAGGCAGTATAGGCTTTGGCTGGTTGCCTGTTGTTGGGGCCAGATAGGAATTTTTCGCCTTCACCAGATTGGCTGTGGGCAGGTGTGTTTTCACCTACCTTGTACTGTGGCAGAGGTTTTGGAAAATTGGCTTGGGTGGTGCTGTTGTTAAACAGGTTGGTCACTTTACAGGTTGGCAGGGTTGTATTCAGATAGAGAATACAGTCTGGTGAGCGCCAGTTGACAGCCCTTCTTTGGGGTCTAGAGGTCTTAGTATAGTCCTTGGGCCATGCGGTCCGGGGCGGGGAAAGCAGACTGCCTATTGAACTGCCCCGGATAGATCTTCCCTTTAAGTCTTGCATCTCGGGGGCAGAATTCCAGGGCGATTACCTGCATGTTGTGCTTGCCGGATGTGAGCCATAGCCTGTGTGCTCCTACCCAGGTTCAGGGCAGCTCACCCCATTCCATGGGAGGGATCTTGTTGACCCCTAGCCTTGACCATACCACATAGGCTTTTAGCCCTTGCCATTTTTCAGTTAATGTTTATAGTTGAATAAAGTGGCCCTTTAGTTACCCAATACCTGTGTCTGTCTCGTTATTCTGGCCTGCAGGGCAAATCATTTTGGATCACTGGAGGTATTCAGCTCAATACAAAATGGACATTGGTCGATTGCCTTTTGTTGTTGTTGCAAATGTTTGCATCATTCCTGTCATTAGATATACATGGTGTTTTGGTGGTCTGAAGCAGGAAAATTTTACAGGGGGTTGAGAAATGAAGAGAGAGAGAGAAAGAGAGAGGTCTTTGTGTGTGTGTAAAGTGCTGTCAAGTTGCAGCTGACTTGCAGTGACCCCAAAGGGTTTTCATGGCAAGTGATGAAGTCTGCAAAGTCTTCCTTGGTGGTCTCCCATCCAAGTACTGACCTCGCTTAGCTTTGAGATCTAACGAGACAGGGGTATACCATACCGTTCCACATCCTAAGAGAGGTCTTGCTCTCCCATAATACTAGAACTCAGGCACACTCCATGCAGTTAATGGGCAATAGTTTCAGGACAGACAAAAGGAAATTCTGTGTTACTGAACAAATAATTAAATTGTGGGATTCACTGACAGTGGATGTAGTGATGGCCATGAACATAAATGTATCCAAAAGGGGGTTAGACAGATTCATGCAGAAGAGGTCCATTAATGTCTGGCTACTAGCAATGGTGAGTAAAGCCCATAGTCAAATGAAGGAAACCACTGGATACCAGTGCTAGGAGAAAGCACCAGGGGAAGGGTATGACTTCCGTGCCCTGTTTGATGGTCCTTGAGGGCAATTGGTTTGCTACTATGTGAAACAGGATGCTTGGCGAGATGGACTACTGCTCTGATCCAGCAGGGGTCTTCATACATTCTTATGTAAATAGGCTTAGTAGGGTATAACTCTGTTTAGAATTATATTGTTAGCCCAGCAACCCATTTGGAACATGCTTCCAGCTAGTTTTTAACTATTTATGACTGCAAACCTAAGAGCCTTTCATGGGCATAAACCCCACTGAATGACATGGAACTTACTTCTAAGTGGGACTGTTCCATATGTGATTTAGAGAAGCTTGTGCCTGCTGAGGGACTGCACTGTACACACAGAACCACAGACTGGGGACCTATTGGTGACATAATGCACAGAGCAACCTTTCTTCTGCCTTTAGTGCTATCAAAAGGCTTTGATTTCCCTGACCTCACTTGTCAAAGGAGAGCAGAGTTCTGAAGACTGGACATGCTCAAACACCTGCCAGTGCCATTCTTGACCTGCTTGCTGGCTGTGAGCAGCGAACTGATTGTATGCCGAAGAAGCAGCAGCAGCAGAAGAAGACTGTTTTGATGTACCTGAATAAAGTTGGATGTTTCTGCTTTATATGATTGCATGACATTCTTACAGGATGATGGTGTTTTTTTTTCTCAGCGGACCCTGTTGCTGCGTTCAATTTGAAAAGGCAATACCGTTAAAAGGTTTTTAAAAATCCGTTTGAATGGAGACTTAAGAGTGTCCACATGCCTTCAGAACTTGCTCATTTTCTACTTCCCCTTCAGTTTACTGAAGTCAAAAGGTAAAGTGTGCCATCAAGTCACAACTGGCTCATTGCTACCCCAGTGAAGTTCCACTTCATGGGGTTTTCAGGGCAAGAGATGAGCAGAGGTGGTTTGCCATTGCCTCAGCATGCATAACAACCCTGGCCTTTCTTGGTAGTCTCCCATTCACATACTGACCCTGTTTAGCTTCTGAGTTCAGACAAAATTAAACAGGGTCAGCCCTGGCTAGTATTTGGATGGGAGACCTCCAAGGAGTACCAGGGTCATGGCTCAGAGAGAGGTAATGGCAAACCACTTCTGAATGGCTCTTGCCTTGAAAACCCTACAGGGTCACCCTAAGTCAGCTGTGACTTGATGGCAAAACAAATCCATGAATAAAAAATTTAAAATTATTTTTAATTATTTTCGGTTTAAGCCATTTAGTGCTATGATTCCATTATGTCAGGAATATTGTCTAATTGTAGAAATAAAGTAATAATGTCAATTTCAGCAGAAAGTGATAGCCAGAAGGCAAGATCTGAAGCTGCAAGGCCCTGGCTCTTCAGAATAGGCTGCTGGACTTGAACTTTGACAGTGACCATCTAGGAAATCTGATCAGGAGCTTCCCTTGAGGGAACTGGGCAAGACGAATTTACCTGGCTACTGTGTTTGTGTTGAAATTCACTGAAAATCCTGCCCTGTTAATATCTAAGTCTGTAGAGGTAAAAAGTATGTACAGATTATGTTATCTACCTAGCTACTGGTAGATGGAGGTTGGGCAGCAGGGCAGCTCCCTTTTCATTTTGTCAAAGGTTGCCATTGTAGGGACAGTTGTAGGGACTTCAGGATAGATAGGATGAGGATATGTTTATTCCCAGAAAGAGATAAGGCTTGTGAATGCTAAGGTGTGCAGAACAAAAATATAGCTGAGTGAACTATAGCTGAGTGTCCTTTTACATTTCAGGGATGCCTATTTTTCCTCTTCAAAATAATGACTGAAGGAGGGTGGAAATGGAGAAACCATGTAGGGCAGAAGAGTTGCCATTTCTGCTTCTCCTGCACCACAACTCAAATCAAAATTGAGCCTCTCCAGTGGCAATATTCCTTTAATAACTGCTGGAGAACTCCTTCATGGAGTGACATCCTGCTTTGGTCCTCATAGACTGCATTTATTTATTTATTTATTTGTTTGTTTGTTTGTTTATTTTGCGACTTGTATCCCACCCTACACATAGTGTCTCAGGGCGGCTAACAAATAAGGTTTTAAAATATAGGACAATAAAACAATGTTACATAACATATTAAAAACGGTGCTGCAATAAATTGCTTAAAATACCCAAGATGCGCAATAATCGCATTGATGGCAGATTTTCTTACAAACATGAGCGCCAGGAGTGTTGTTTCCAGGCTCAATCGGGCGATACCCACCGCTCCCTCACACTGCAGTAGGTGGAAGATGGCATCTTGGTGATGGAATAGTGGCAGGGGCGGCTCCTACTCGAAAGCCTGGCGGAAGAGCTCCGTCTTGCAGGCCCTGTAGAACTGTACAAGGTCCCGCAGGGCCCAGATCTCCTCCGGTGGACATAGAATGGTGTAACATGATTTCAACAGGCTTAGAAGGGAATAACTCTTCTTAGGATTACACTGGTAGTTCTTGAACTGTTGCTCTGTTTGTTTCTCTCCTTTTTAGTTCCTAGTCTCTATAAGGAAACTGATAGTAAGTCAGGGGCTGATTGCCTTTAAGGATTTTCTACCATAGGCTTGCTATCTGGGCTTGGATAAGCTACTTTTTCCCAGCTGAGATAAGGGTAAGTCCTTTTAAAAAAAGCCTTTCAAAAATGTGATTTCTATTCTCCTATTTAACCTAGTGGGCTTCATGATGCAGGGTAACTTGTGCAACCAGCCTTCAATTATCCAAGCTCCTCCTGCCTGGTGGATTACCTTTCTTCTCTTTAAAATTCCAAAAGTACATTATATGGCAGCTAACATATATCAGTTGTCCTTGGAGCTACTCTTTGGCTCTTGATTCACCACCTTAATGTAACAAGAGAAACAGAAGCCTCAAAAAAGCAAAAAAGCAAAAACAAAAACCAACAACGGTTAAAGTCACATATTTTAAATGTGAATGAATGTTTTCATCCTTGGTTCAATTGACCAATCCTGTACTTAATTATCACAGCAGAAAACAGTGTGGGTGGTTTACACATTTCAGAGATGTTGAGGTTCACACATTCCTAAGAAGGTTCTCACCTCCAGACATGACACAGTGCTAAGTTTGGAATGTGGACTTATCATGAAACAAGACTCCACCTTTTTTGTGTGAAATTTTACTATTGCGATCAGACTAAAGTACTACCAAATACTATGTTTTATGGTGGAGTGTTTATATTCATGGTATATTTACGTAATGGTCTCAAGTACAATATGCAATGTAAATCAGATGGTTTTAGAAAAATAATCTCTGCCTTGCTTCTTCCTTGCTGCATGTTGCAGGATATGATGAAAGAGATTTTTTTTTTTTACACAAGGCAATATAAATTTTCTGCAGAGAGGGAAAGAAAGCATGGCTCCTTCTGTCACGTTGTCTGTCCAACTGTCTCCTGGACCTTCTTTCTCAGAGTCCCTCAATAGCATGTTTTTCTGCAAAATGGGAGAAGAAACGGGCAGGGAGGGAAAGAAAGAGAAGGGTTCATGTTACCTACTTCCTACTAAAACCACAGAAGGACTCAGTCCTAATGGGTTGGATCCAAACTAACATTTTCACAGGCGCAAAGATTTCCACCCACAAAGTGCAATTTCCCTATGCCACAGCAGCCCCAATAGAGGAAGTATGAGAGAGGCTTGCACATTACATGCAAGCTGGTGAACCTACCTTCAGTACCTTGAACTGGGCCCCAAAACAAATTGGGAGTCAGTGTAGATGATCCAAGCCTGGAGTGATATAGTCCCTACAACCCATTGCAGTCAATGTCCTGGCTGCAGCATTCCTTACCGACGGAAGCTTCTGAATACTTTCAAGGCCAGCCCCACATCTTTAAGGCTGCAATCCTCATCCCACTGACGTAATGATAATTCTCCTATTGGTTTTAACTCTAAATTCTATATTCTAAGGCTATGGGAGTTCCATTTAGCTATGATGGCAAATTAGCATTCATAGACCAATGAGTTTGCATGAGCCTTTTAAAAATCCAGTTAAGAAAGCAGTCATCACCACTCCTTGTGGTAGTGAGTTCCTTAAGTCAACAGTGTGTATGTAGAAAGATGTAAAAATATATTGCAAAGTATGCCATATTAGTAATCAACCTTAGGTCCCATTCCACAGGCTGTATTTCCTCACTTCCTTACCAATGGACACTATGCATTTAAAATCCATTTGCAATAATAAATGCCCCCCACAAATGCAGGTAATAAGAGAGCTTTTTTTATCTGGATGACACTTTGCTTCTCAAGAACAGACATCCTCCAAGGGGGGAAAGTGTTGCCAGCCCTGAAATGATTGACATTTGTTTACTTAACTCGCTCTTCTTGAAAGTCTGCACACCTATTTCAACCTTGAACAGTTTCCAACTGTGGTATACTGGAACATTTTTTCATTTATTAGGTTCAGTGTTGCCAACCCAAACAAAGAGTAATCAGTGATGATCCAAGCAGACCAAGCTGTCTAGCACCATACAATGTATCTGCATACTAATTTTCAAATTCCCTCACATTTCCAGAGAACTAATGGGATCATTTTCATTCTGTTACAGCAACTCAACAGTTACAGAATCACCATCTGTGTTTTCGTTAACCTGAATCAGATATGAATTCTGTTATTGCAAGGTAGAGCAGCTTGTTTAATGATTCTTAATCTTTTCTTTAATTAAATCATGCAGCCAACCTGAAAAATCTATCTTAATGCAAATTAGGAGCTTTTTTGGCATTCGCTTACAGTAATGCACTAATAAGGTTAATTTATGAAGGTTCTCTTCCAGTCTGTACAGATGATATTTGTTCACTGCATATTTTTAGCATATTGTCTCTTTTTGTGATTTTTTTATTTAAAAACCAAATAATAAAAACATAGTTATCTTTTGTTAACACAAAGGAGGTAGGTTCTGATTGTAAAAAAAAAAATTGAAATAACATTAAAACAAAGAAAACAATCTTGTGTTCATATGTTCTGGCTGTATTTTTCCCCCACCAGTATTCTAGTACCATGCTGATACAATTCAGTGGGCTTTTTTATGCATCAAGAAGTCTTTTCTCAAGTACTGGGATAAAAATCAGATACTCAGCTTTGAATGTTTTTGTACAGATATACCCTCTTCAGCCTGGTCAAGTGGAACATGATAGCTGTCAGGGACCCACTTGCGTAGCGCACTGTTTTCAGTGGTCACGGCTAATATGGAGCCATTTGCAATGCCAGAGCACTTGGAGCAGCTTCTAACTGCTATCACAGTTGGCAAAATGATTGTTTTGGAAATGGCCAACAGTTCAGGAGGCAGCTCTGATGAATTACTTTCTAAGACCGGATTCACACATGTACATAGTGATACAAGTGGAAATTTAAAACGCTACTATATCCATGTGGCCAGCTGTTTAGGTGAAGAGGTTCCCCACATGGATTTTGCAATAGTCTAGGAAACCTTTACCTATACAAGCGAAGAGACAGAGCTAAAAATCAAATACTTCCCAGTTTGACTCTTACCTCTGCCATGAGTTTACCCAAGGTATGCCACCCTTCAGCCATCATCTTTTTCTATAAGGCACTGAGCATTATCTGCCTCACAGAATTACAATATAATGAATATGAAATGTTTTGAACAGAACTAGTGCTCTATAAATGCTAAGTGTTATAAGACAAATTATTGTATTTCGACTCTTCTGTGGCAAATAAAACAGAAAAAACCCTCAACTTACACATTTTACCACACAGAGCAATTATATATTACACTGTCTCAAACAGCTATGTATGCTGCTTTTTGTGTAGTTATTGGAACTCTATATCATGCTGATCTTAGCCTGTTTCTTGTAACCATTTTGGGGGATAGTTTTCCATCAGTAGTGGGGGGGTGGAAGTTTGACAACACAGCTTGGACATGTTGATGGGTTATCTGAATAGCTACTGTTCATAACAGATTATATTTGCAGTGCTGTGGTAGTAAGTCTGGATCTCAGCCAATGGTAGAATCCTCTGACAATTTCTTCATCATATCCACATTGAATTGATTTTATCTATGAACTTTACTTCAACTTCAGCATGAGTATACACTATTTTCAATGCAGGGATTCTAGAAAAATGTAACTGTATTACAAAAGAAGTGCTAGAGGAACACAGTTTCTCATACATATGTACACACATTAAGTTGGATTCAGCAATCCATCAGTAAAACTCAGTGACATATGGACTTTTCTCTTCTTCCCTTTTTTTGACTAGTCCATTCCAGATGCAGAAAGGGGATTGTGAGACTCATGTGTACAAATAGTCATGAAGGTTGAGGAGGCAATTTTGCCTCTTCCCCTTCTACAGAGTAACCCTTACCAACCCATGTGGAAGAACAAGATTTGAGTCCAGTAGCACCTTAAAGACTATGTGGGTTCTGCAACCTCAGCTTTACCTGGGCAGAATACGGCAGCTTGGAGAAGAACAACAAGGGAACAATCTACAATTCTTTTAATCCCGGATCATTGATTCACTAATAATTCTGAAGAACTTTGGCAAACTGGACCTGACAAGAGTAATTTCATGCAATGCAGAAACAGCAGTGAAGCAAGCACAGCAGCAAAAGCACAACTGAGAATGAGCATTTCCTCACTTCTTATCTTGAAATCACCATTTTAATTTTTTTTTGGAGAATCAAGTTTACCAGTTTAATTGAAAACCAGCAAGGTTATTTATTTATTTATTTATTTGCCATAAATGTGTGGAGTTGAATCCAATGGAGCCCTTCCATTCACAGAAGGACTTCTTCTGGGAACAAAAGATTTTGCCTACATGCGCTCAGGTGTTGCTTGTGTTGTGCTGTTCCTGAGGAATTTTTAAATGTAAAGTTACAGGAAGAAGCTGCATGGCCTGAAGAACAGGAAAACAATTGTAAACATTTCCTTTTCCTTGCTTTGTCTGCTTTTCCCCCCAATGAAAATTCAACACTCTTGAAACAGTAATTTTCACTGGGTTGGATTCAGTGGAAATGTTTAGAGAAGGAATGGACACTTCAAATCTTTCCCTGCCTTCTCTTTCTACTTATTTGCTCTTGAAATCCTCTTAGAGAGTTGGGAGAGTCTTACAAATAAATATATATTGTGGTATAGGGTGCTGCAGTGATGAGGATGAATCTGGTAAAATCCTTCCTTCTTCCACTAGTGTCTATCAATAGAAGAGGAGAGAGGAGGCAATTGGACCTTATTGTCCTTCATTGCTATAGCACCTAATTCCATGGAGCATTTTTAACATGAGGCTCTCTCAATTGTCTGAGAGGATTTTCAGGGCAAATTGCAGGCAGCTTGGGGGAAGAAAAAAAGATCCACTCATTGCCCCCACAGTCAGAATGAAGCAATGGACACAAAGAATGGATTTAACAAGGGCCACTTTATTATTAAATATTTATAAACTGAAGTGGCAAGGGGATGCTTACTAGTGTGGAAAGAGCAGGGCAGGTGTCACCACCTGACAACCTCCCTGCCCTCCATTGGGCAATACACCTGCCCCAATCTCAAGCCATTCTTGTGGCTCTCAATCAGCGGCCTGGCCAATTGCCAGTGCCCCTGGCCCACAACCCCAGAAGCTTCATGGCCTGCTGGGATAAGCTGAACCAGGGAGCTCCAAAGGAAGATCCCTATTCCCAGCCCTGAGCCACAAGGCCCGAAGGCTGTTCCTGGTGGACCCCCAATTTCTAACAGGAAAGTACCCAGGTGCTCACCTTTTCTGCTTTCTCACCTGCACTACACCACCACAGCCAAGACCAAGCCTCTGCTTAGGCCTTCACATCCATCTGGCAGCCTAAAGCCACCTGCACCCCTTACCAGAAGTCATCCAAGAAAACATAATTGCCCTTGTTGGATAGGTGCACCCCATTGTTTCCATACAGCTCCATCAATTAGACCCGTATGTCAGAGTGCATGAAGCCCAAGCCACCCTCCATGGCATTCTGCAGCTGGTGCTTCTCCAGCACAACCATTCAACTTCAGCCAGCTCACTAAGGCCCAACTGTGACCCAATAGGCATCCTCTTAGCCTAGTGAGCGGCCCAAAGCACCATGCTGTGGCTGCAGACGGTGACTTTTCACCTGGTGGCCATCAGCACCTGAAATGAAAACTTGAATTACCTGTCTAACCAACAGCCATTGAACTTTGCATTTCCATATATAAGATTTGTAACTAGACGACCTCCACCAACCTATCCTTTGAATTTCCCCTACTGGGTATCCCATGGCTGCTATGGTGGATACAGCCCGAGTTCTAAAGGAATGCATTCCAAATTGAAGGCCACCAAAACCCAAGGCTTCCAAAGCCCACTTAGTAACTGCCCCAAACTGAAACCACATAAGTGGGGTGCCATAAGTCCCGCTCAAAGCATAAGCCAAGCACAATCACTACCCCTTTCTGTAACTGATCAGTTTTTGAAGTCTAACCCTAATTCAGACCCCAGTGTCACGCATCTGAACATCCTGAATGCACAGGGCATGAAGGTAGGTTCACCATTGTGGTGGGAGCTGGCCACAAGGTCACTAATTTTGAGCACCCTGAAAAATGCCACCAAAGAGGAGGCATGGAAAAGAGAGGCCGCGTAGCCTTCTGAGCAAAGAGATGCCCATTGAGCCTTGAGCCTCCAAAGCACTATGGGCAAAAGTGTTCCCTGCCTTCCCATGGCATGCCATCTTCTCGGGCCCAGCCCTCCAGCATTTTCGTAATTTGAAAATTGCTTGAGCTATCCTGAAAACCACTGGCTTTGCTTGCAAAACCAAGGATTGACAGCTTTCCCCTAATAGAATGGACAAATAGACCCTTACCTTTTAAAGTCACTCAAAATTGTATCAGGTGAGGGATGGGTATGGGCCAAAGCTGCTGGAGCCCTGCCTGTTGCCTAAATGCCACAAAGTGTTGGCCAGTTCTCTTATATGCCCTCTTAGTGCTAAGAGCAAGGGCTAAACCCATTGCCCTCTCAGCCTCAGTATGTTAATCTGCCACAATTCCACCGGCATTCCAGGAAAGGATTGGCTTCTGGAGCCAGCTGACGGAATCTCTCCATCTGTTTTTGAGACAGCGCATCAGCAACCCCATTACTGACCTCCAGCACATCCTTAGCTTTAAATATTATGTCATACTGTAGGCACTGAAGGGTAAAGGCCCTAACCAGCACCATAACCCTGGGAGACCTTGAGGTGGGTAAGATAATAACATGCACCATGGCCAAATTGTTGCACCAAAAGGTAATTGGCAAGGTCATTCGCCTAGATCCAAGTCACTACCACTATTAGAAAGAACTCCTGGAATGTCAGGCCAATGGCCCAGCCTGCCTGGACCCACTCTGGGCCCCTCAGTTTTCTCATGGGCAAGAGGAACACCCATCACCTCCGCCAACTGCATAAAGTCAAGTGGGGACAATTCCCAGAGCCTGTGGGGCCTGTAAATAAAAAGTCATAGAGATAATGGGCAGTGCTGGTCAAACCTATGCTTACCCGCAAGGCCCAATTCAAAAAGTTACTGAGCTGCTCAAATGCAGCACAGGATACCAAGCATCCCATTGGGAGGGCCCTGTCCCTGTAAAATTTCCCAGCAAAAGCAAAGCCTGAGAGATCAAAGTTGTCAGGATGTACTGAAAACAGGTGAAAGGCTGACTTGGTATTACATTTGGTCAATTCAGCCTTACACCCACAATGGCACACCATACCTATAGCCTGATCATAAATAACTGAACATAACTAATCCGGGATTGCATCATTCACTGAGCTTCTGTGCAGATATGAAAGATGGTGAATGAGGTGATACTCCCCAGGGGCCTTCTTGGGAACCACTCCCAGTGAGATACCCATAAATTGGAAATAGGTGGGGCAGGAAAAGGGCTTAACACCCTGCCCTCCCTGCATTTCTTACCAATCTTCTCATTGACCATGTGTTCCATTCCCCTAGCAGATGGTAAGTTGGGAGTCCAGTAAGGTTGTCGTTTGCCCATATACAGAATACAAAAACTAAATTTGAACCTGATTATGTACTCCCTATCCTGTGATCTGGGATAATGGCACAACCAATGCTCCAATACTAGTATGTTAATTAGACTGGGGCCCTTTTCCAAGCAGGGCATTTGCCTCCTTTGGCATCCCTAGAACCTGGCTTGCTTTTGGCTCGGGGAATGGTGGAAATACATGAGGTCTGACACAGAGGGGCATTCATAATGAAAGTATACGACCTCGTACTGCAGGCACCCTGAGAGGACAATTCACAACAAAGTGGGAGTTTATGTGATTCCTGTCCTGCTAGGGGGCGAACAGCTACGGTACCTGATGTCCATTGAATGACAGAGCACTCCCCTGAGGTAGGACTTGCAGGGGACATTAGCTGCATCCACAATTGTGGTTGGATCTGATCCCACCACAAAACTGGATTCATGGCTGTCCTCATGCAAAATTTCTCATCATACTGCATCCATGCTGGCCTGGTAAAATCAGTATATCCCTTGTAAAGTATATCCATGTCTTGGAGCATGGACAAGGTCCTCCATAGCTGTGCCCTGACAACCAAGTCTGCATAAATTAGGAAGCCTGGATACCAATTGTCCCATGTTTTATCCACCTTGCAACGCTTCAGGCGTTCCTTGTCATGCTCCTCTAGGTTTTTCTTATCTTTCTTTTCTAGCTCACGGTACAATAAGGAAAACACATCAACATATTCACCCCTCAAAATCTTGTCCCTAGTGGCTGTAGTAAGATGTTCCCCTAAGGGCATTGTCTGGTCCCCCAGTGGCAACACATTTGCCAGCACCATCTCATATGGCTTTCCCCACTGGACCAGGATAACCACCACTAGGCTGGCAACTAATCTGCTGTTGAGAGGGGTGGACCATCAAGGGCCCCCATCCTGTCTGAGGCAGGAGTTGGCCCATGCCCCAAGGCCGGCCAGTCGGTGGCATGTTAGCATGTGCCTTGTGTGAGTCACTATTAGGCAGTTGTATAGAAGATCCAGGGGCAGCAGCCTGACCCCCAGGCCCCAAGGCGGCTAACTTGTGTGTCAGCTCAGTCTTACCTCCTGCCTGTGGAATACCCACATATGGCACCACCTGCTGGTTTTCCACTGACTGTTCCACCTGCTGCTAACCGCCATGCCTGGCATCAAGACTTTCAGAAGCTGCTTGCTGGGCTGATGAATCTCCACACCTGCTTTCAATGACAGATAAATGGACCAAAACTTGAGCCTGGAACACATTTGTGGAAGACAGTCTAGTCTGCCTAGCCCCCCACCTGAGCCACAAAAGAGGGCCCACCCATCTGCTGTTCAATGGAAGCAAGCCTATTGAAGATGGGCTTCTTCACAGGGTCATCCATAAGAACATAAGAGATGTCAATGTTGGATCAGGCCAAAGGCCCATCCAGTCCAACACTCTGTGTCACACAGTGGCCAGAAATACCAGTGCCATCAAAAGGTCCACCAGTGGGGCCAGGACATTAGAAGCCCTCCCACTGTTGACCCCCCCCAAGCACCAAGAAGACAGAGCATCACTTGCCCCAGAGCCCCTATCTATACCTTGTGGCTAATAGCCACTGATGGACCTCTGCTCCATATGCTTATCTAATTCCCTTTTGAAGCCGTCCATGCTTGTAGCCGCCACCACCTCCTGTGGCAGTGAATTCCATGTGTTAATCACTCTTTGGGGGAAGAAGCACTTCCTTTTATCCGTTCTAACCCGACCGCTCAGCAATTTTATTGAGTGCCCATGAGCTCTTGTATTGTGAGAAAGGGAGAAAAGTACCTCTTTCTCTACCTGCTCTATCCCATGCATAATCTTATAAACCTCAATCATATCTCCCCTCAGTTATCGTTTCTCCAAGCGAAAGAGCCCTAAGCGCTTTAACCTTTCCTCATAGGGAAAGTGTTCCAACCCTTTTATCATTCGAGTTGCCCTTTTCTGCACTTTTTCCAAAGCTATAATATCCTTTTTAAGGTGTGGTGCCCAGAACTGCACACAGTATTCCAAATGAGGTCGCACCATTGATTTATATAGCGGCATTATGATATTGGCTGATCTGTTTACAATACCCTTCCTAATAATCCCCAGCATAGCATTGGCCTTCTTTATTGCAGTCACACACTGTCTCGACATCTTCAGTGAGTTATCTACTACAACTCCAAGATCTCTCTCTTGCTCAGTCTCTGCCAGTTCAGACCCCATCAATGTGTATTTATATTTAGGATTTTTGGCTCCAATGTGCATCACCTTGCACTTGGCCACATTGAACCCCATTTGCCATGTTGACGCCCACTCGCCCATCCTTGACAGATCCCCTTGGAGTGCCTCACAATCCTCACTGGTTTTCACCACCCCGAACAACTTTGTATCATCCGCAAATTTAGCCACTTCACTGCTTACTCCCATCTCCAAATCATTAATGAACAAGTTAAAAAGCAGTGGACCAAGTACTGATCCCTGCGGTACCCCACTGCTTACCACCCTCCACTGAGAAAATTGCCCACCTACACTCACTCTCTGTTTTCTATGAACTAGCCAGTTTTTGATCCATAAAAGGACTTGTCCTTCTATCCCATGATTTTTGAGCTTACTTAGGAGCCTTTGATGAGGAACTTTATCAAAAGCTTTCTGGAAGTCAAGGTAAATAATTCCCCAAGGTCACCTCCTCACAGCCTATCTTCCTGACCAGGCCCCCCCTGGTTACAACTTTGTCCACATGCAATTGCTCCTCAACTGACTGTGCACTGCCGAATCGGCTAGGCCACCCTATCATGTGCTGGGCCCTGGCCTCCTCCAATGGACCATAATGCCTGGCGCCCTGGCATTTCCGAGTGCAGCATGTGGTCTGATCAGGCATTGGGTGGTGCCAGGTCTAAAAAGTCTTGGCCCTACCCCCGCCCAGTGTCACGACACACTACGTCTTCACTTGTATCCTGCTTCCCCCTCCTTCCATGGGGACAAATCGGCTCCCGCTCACCAATGGCAAGCCTCAGAGGGCAATAAGTAGCCGCATTCTGTGAGGTTTTTCACTGGATCCAGCCCAATGTGCACATCGAAGTCTGCAAAAATTAATTTCCAGAATAACAGCTTCATATATCAAAACTTGGTTCCATACAGTACAATCCTAAGCAGAGTTCAACTCTTTTAAGCCCATTGAAGTCAACTGACTGAGAAAGGTGTAACTCTGTTCAAGAGTATAATGGTGATCAGCAGGCTTCATGTAACTACACACATCACTTGATTTTTTTAACGTTTGATTAGTGACTGTGAGAACCGTCCGCACCATGTTTGAGATGATGCCATGTGTTACATCTGTGATGACTCCATGATCATGCATGGCATCATTTGGAGCTCCTGTCATCAGATTGTTTTGGGCCAGGGTACTTGAACTGTCTCTTCCCAAACTACCCAGCTGTTAATGTCTGCTTCACAAGCCATGCTATCTTTGTCCCTGCCTATAGAGGTGAGGTGGGCTGCATGTAGAGACAGGCTGTTTTCAGCAGTGGCACCTCACCTTTCGAACATCCTTCCCCCATGCAGCTCACCTGGCCCCTGCCATATTGACTTTGAGGCACCACACTGAAACTTTTCTTTTTATACAGATATTTTAACTAAGGGGCTTTACTTCATAAGCTGTTTTGTACTCAGCTTCTAACCTGTCATCTCTTTTATGGCTATATGGCTCAATTGTGGTTTTATGCCCATGACTTGTATCTCATGGCTTGCTTTTAATACTGATAATTTGTGTTGTTTTATGGTCTTGTTTTGATGTTTGATGGTATTGGTTTTCTTTATAAAGGAGCTGCGGCGGCTCAAGTAGTTAAGACGCTGAACTGCAGGCTGTGGAAGGTCAGTAGTTCAGCAGTTCGAGACCGGGGTGCCGCAAGATGGAGTGAGCTCTCGTCTCTAGTTCCAGCTCCTGCCAACCTAGCAGTTCGAAAAAAGCAAGAAATTGCAAGTAGATAAATAGGTACCACTTCGGTGGGAAGGTAACAGCGTTCTATGCGCCTTGGTGTTTAGTCATGCCAGCCACATGACCACAGAAACATCTTCGGACAGCGCTGGCTCTTCGGCTTGGAAACGGAGATGAACACTGCAACCCTAGAGTCGGATTCGACTGGCTTTCGAGCAAGGGAACCTTTACCTTTCTTTATAAGCCACCTCAAGCAGGTATCTGGAGAGATGGCATATAAATTCCCTAAACAAACAAATATTATAAACATACATGTGTGAACCAAATCACAGAATGTTACTGAGAAATTTCTTGTAAGCGTAGCCAACGTGTAGCATGCTTAACTTAGTGGCATAGGGATCAACCAAAACATTTCAGTAACCAGACTGTTGATGAATGTGAAGTACTGATAGGGTTACACCAGTGCCTCTTGCTGATCCACAGTCTATAGTGTCTAATAGATCAAATTTGTGATACTCATGAACCAGAAAGGCAAAACTAATCTGGATTCTAAACAAATTGGAAAGAAGGGAGGAGACACAGGAAGGCTTTATTAAAAGGGCACAAAGGCATTTGTTGTGGTTGCAAGGTCAATCAAAAGATAAATAAGTGTGAAGCCTCCATGTGCTTAAGGGCAGGAAAACAGCTGATATTTGTCCACAAAGGAGGAAAAGGCAAATACCTTGTGGGAAAACATGATCGAAAGTGACACTAATTTTTTCTTCTTCACAAGAATGGTTATATTTTAATGAGTTGTCTCAAAGAAAAGGCAAAACTGAAGAAGGGAAACAGAGATGCCTACCCACAAGTGAGACTCATGTTTCTCCAAGGACTAAGGATGAAAAGGCCTTAACATGTCCCTTGGGGCATTTACTTCAGATCCTAAAAGCCAGCTTCAAAGATCTTGGGGGTAAACAGTAGGGAATTTAGAATGCAATAGGTCATTATTAAATATTTTAAATATTACTGAGTCTGGCCTGAAATAGCACCGTTGGCCTGCAGTAGCCTGATTTGGTGTTGAACCAGTGACTAAACAGGACAATTTTACCTCGGGCATCTGTACAGCAAATTATTACATTTGTTCAGGCTTCTTATCTGCTTATAGCAGTAGCTGTTGAATAGAAAATGGTTTCTTTATAGCAAAGCAGATAGTTTTTTTAAAATATTTAAAACATTATTGACTCCTGTCAGATCAGTTTCTAGCCTTATTGACTCGTGAAGTAAATATAGAGGGAAAGTGAGGTTAAGTCCAGTAGTCAAGTCAATATTTATCCTGCAAATCAATATATTTTGATACTAGCCCAAAATTACATTCAGTAAATACAAATTTTATATTCCCAGGAAAGACAGAAGAGACCCAATTTGGAAAATACGTTGACATGAAATTCTCAAATGAAAAAAAATAACAAGAACAAAACTCTACGGTACTAGGAACAGAACAAAGTTTGAATCCAGTGGCATCTTTATGGCCAACAAAGTTTACTTCTGGGCATAAGCTTTTGTGTACATGCACACTTCTTCAGATACATTGAAACAGACTTTCTCAAGCCTTACATATAAGTAGAAAGAGTGGAGGGGGTTAGTTGCCAGTAAGGGCTAGTTAGAGTCAAGATGCATAAGCAACTGACCAATAAATATAGCTAGAATTGAATTAAAGCAGTTGGTAATACCTGTGAATAGCAGCAAATCAGCATACAATTAAAAGAGTTAACAAACAGATGTGAGGACTAAGTTTGAGTTCAGTGGCACTTTTAATAACCATTGGTATTTTGGAGAGAAATCCACTGGCAGGTAGAAATAGGAGGCTGGTGCCAGAAAGGGAGAGATCTGAGTAGAGATAGGCTCCAGCATTTAGCTAGGCACAGCCTTACTTGAAACATGGATGGCTTGCTGAAAGTGAATATTGTAGGGTTGCCAAGTCTACTCACCCCTCGGAGCGGGGGAGCCTCGCCAGGCTCTGGAAGCTCTCGGTGACGTGCTACATGCTCACGTTGTGGGCGTGGCCCAGATGGTTTCCCCCCCCCCCGACGATCTGGGCCACGCCCCCCCCAACGTGAGCGATGTGGCTGTGTCACCTCCGGTGATGCAGCTTTGAGGGCGAATTTCCCCCCGGGGCCCGTGGCGGAAATCGGGCCTCCAAAGCGGGGGATTCCCCGCCCCCCGCCCCCACTTGGCAGCCCTAGAATATTGTAAATCTTTATATTTAATTCTTAACAGTCACCTTTGTGTGTGGATACTTATTTCTGCAGCTAGGGGGCATACTTTCCCTCAACAGGTTTTTCTACAGACTCAGGGGACTCCATGGGTTTGATGAAAAATCCAAAAAGTTTTTTTGGCATACGTTCCCCCAACAGGTTTTTCTACATACTCAGGGGACTCTGTGGGCTGCAGAAAAATCTAAAAAGTTAAAAAAAAAAAACTCAGGGAGGGTTGAATTCTCTCCCAATACCTTTTGAAATGGCCACCACAGGGATGTACTCCAGGCTCCACCACATCAACAGAGAAAGACTGGTTGATAGTTGGGGGGAGTAAGCAAAAGCAGGACTGGAGCTTGGATTGGGAAGGTTCCTCCTGCAGTATGAATGGCTACATAGCAGGGGGTTTGGAGCCAGGCCTGGGACTAGGATAGCCCGCTCCAGGTTAGGAAATTCCTGGAGTTCTATGATGAAGTTTGAGGAGTACAGAGTTTGGGGAGGGGAGACACCTCAGCTGGATATAATGCCACAGAGTCCACCCATGTTCTCCAGGGGGGCATATCTCTGTTGTCTAGAGTTCAGTTATAATTCTGGGGGATCTCCAGGTCCTACCTGGAGGCTGACAAATCTAGGCCTGGCAGCACCCTCTGGGTGACTTGATACCACCTAACTTGCATGATTCAACTAGGCCTGGCTGCTTGCTACTGTTCAACAGCAGCCACCCCATGAAAGTCAGTGTAGTATAATAGTCAGAGCTTCAGAGTAGAGTATATGAGACCCAGGTTAAGATCCCCATCTTGATGTGGAAGTTCACTGGGTGATTTTGGACCAGTCATGTACTTTCAGCCTAACCTACCTGATAGGGTTGTTGTGTGGATAAAAGGGAGAGAATAATGTAAACTGCTTTATTCCACACTGTGGAGAAAGACCATAGTTTTCTTCAGTATAAGCTGTAGGGGGAAAGGAGACAGAAACCTGAAGACAGAGGTGCAGATAAAGGTAGATTGCCTGTTGGGTGGGAAGGAGATACGGATGTCAACTCCAGGTTGGGAAACTCCTGGAGATTTGAAGGATGGAGCCTGGGGACAGCGGGGATTGAGGCAAGGAGGGACTTCAGACAGATATAATGCCATAGCCTCCACCCTCCAAAGCAGTCATTTCCTCCAGGGGAACTAAAGTTGCCAACCTCCAGGTGAGGGCTGGAGATTTCCTGAAATTACAAGTGATCTCCAGGTGACAGAGATCAGTTCCACTGGATGAAGGGTGGAATTTATGGTGTTATACCCTGCTGAGGTCGCTTCCAAGCTCAAACCTCATCCTCTCAAGGCTCCACCCCCAAATTTCCAGGAATTTCCCAACATGAAGCTGGCAACCCTAAGAGGAAGTGATCTCTGTATTTTGGCAATCCATTGTGATTCCTGGAGAGCAACTGCTTCCACTGGTGCAGTGTGTGGGGGGAAGTAGGTGGGAGAGTGACGGGGCAGAAAGACTGATGGGGTAGGGGCAGAAACGGATGGGGGCAGAAAGGAAGTGACAGGCATGGAGGGGAGAGAGAGAGAGAATAAGAAAAGGGGAGAAGTAGAGGGGAAGAAGCAGAGGTGAGGGGAATGGCTGCTCCTGCAAGTTTCTTGTGGTTTCCCACTTGTACAACTTCATTATCTTCAAGATAATGAACTCTCATTGAACAGCACAAAGAAATGCACATTCTGAGGGAGCCAGAATTTGCATTTCGTGTTATGAAGACTTTGATTCATTTGGTGTTTTCTCAGTAAATGTTTTCTCAGTGAGTTTTCTCACTCAATGTTTTGATTTTTGATTTTTGTTTTATGTTTTGTGTGTGGGTTTATTCTTTTAATGATATCTCTTATTGGTTTTAGGATGTTATTTTATTGTGTATGTTTTAATTTGCTAGCCACCTTGGTGGCCCTTGCGACGACCCAAAGGCAGGGCATAAATTTTGTAAAATAAAATAAGTATATGTCTGCTAGCTCAAGGACCCTATTTTGGGTTGGAAAGGCAGCATAAAAATATTATATAAAATATTATTTCAACTGCCTCACCATACAACACTGTTGGGCTAAAGTCCTGTGCAACATTGGACATTCAGGAAGCAATGGCTGATTTGTTTAATAGTGGGGACAGAGGTCCTCATCGAACATTTGGAGTGATGTCAATGGGAGAACAGCTTTTGTCCTCAGTGATGCTGTTACATAGCTAGATTTTACTGGCTGTCATCTGGGATCTCATGAAGAACCTTTCAAGATCAGTTAAGGTAAGAGTTCTTTTCACAAACCCAGGGGTTGTTTCGTAGAAAAAGAGCTAGGGGAACTCATTAGCATAACTCAATAGCATATGCCACACCCCCTGACATCACCGGAAGTGTGTCATAAGGCCACACACCCCGTCCCCAACAGTCCCGGCCGCCGCCGCCGGCCTTGCAGCTCCACTGCCGAGCCGAAGCGGGGTGGTCGGAAGCAGGGTGCGGGGCTTCGTCATGTGCCCCACCCCCGTACCTCACCCAGGGAAACTGCGATCCCCCGTGATCCCCCCCGAAATGACCTCTGCACAAACCCTTTTGATCTCTTCCTATATATTTTTTTAAAAAATGCATAGCAACTTTACATTGCTTCTATTCAGTGTACAGCACTTGCAAATTAGTGCCTCCTGCAACATTTGCTTCTATTTGTTAGTGGGGATAGCCACACCTACTGTGAACTGCAGCCATCACAATTTGGAGTGAAAGACAGTACCCAGTTAGCAACAAACAGAACACAGCACAAATGTGCAGATACACACACACACGCACACACACGCACACACAGTTATACAGCTTCTGCAGATGGAATAGGGGGGGGCAAATTTGCAGGTAGAACTTGGTTAGGTTGATCACAATAATTCACATTGGAATAAATCCAGAACACCGCAGGTTGGTAGAAGCATTCACTGAAAAGACTTGTAGTGTGATACCAGAAGAAAAAAGAGCCAGGAAAATGTTTCATGTATTTCTGTCTTTCAGAAAGAGAGCTTTACTTGTTCTGTGAAGCATTAGAAGCTATTAGGCAAAACAGCAGAGAAAAAGCTTAGCAAGCTATTTGAAAGCCTTTATATATAAAAAAACCCCTTGTATTTTGAATATATTCCAAAAGGTGCATTTGATCTGAAATAAAACACGGCTACTCCCCGGTTCCAGTTCCTCAAGTGCAGCAAAGCGCCTCTTTCATCCACAATAAAAAGGTGCCATTTGTTGGATATCAGGGGAATGAATTATTAATTTTATCACAGCTTAGATGACAGCTAATATTAGAACATTGAATTATTAATTTTCCAAGTGAGACTATAAAAAAGGGGGGGAGAAATAAATACAAATCAAGGCACATTTTTGGAAGGCCCTGCCTCGTGCACATTATCTAGTTAACAATAACAAAATACAGAAAGCAGAGGAAAATATTAACAGCCTTCGTCCAACACTCTGTGTGAATGTCTTTATCTGGATTTGTCCCATTGTGCCTTTTTAAACCCAATAACAATTCACACCGACTGGGCTATGATTACTGTAGAACGTATCTGTGCTATGTCTGCAGTCCAAACCACCAGTTCCATATAATTCACTTGGCTGCAAAGAGACATCTTGGGTTATCCAGGCCAATGAATAAATAAAAGCATTTTGCAAACCTTAATAAATGAGTAACCTCAGCATACAAAATGTATAGTCTGGGAAGGATGGGCTTATATCCCTTGAGGATGCCATGTCCATTATCTTTTACCCCCTTGTTTTTCATCCTCTCATGTTTCACTCTTACTTACCTCAAGGCCTAAGGTACATAAACACTTCAGGCTCCCTTTTCTCTCTCTCTCACACACACCCTTTTACTTACTTTTCTCCTTTTCATTTCCCAGTGTTTCAGTCATAAGAGCCAGCCTAGAATTTATCTGGTTGTGCTGCTGCCCTGGAAGCTAATACTGATTTTCCTGTCAACTATCTCCTTTGCAAACACTCATCCTCCCCCTCCCATCTCCAGATGATCCAGGGAGCTTCAAGGGAAAAAAAATAAAAACCTTCCTCACTCCAAGCCCAAATCAGAAAGGTGTCCAACTGTCATAAACACTCTTTTCAAGCCACTTGGAGCATGCTACCATCTAAGATGCACACAAGGGAAGGAACTAAAGTCAGGGCTGTAACAGGGTTATAGTGAGGATACTGACACAAATGTGTATGTGCACGTTTATTGGAGGGCAATGTTTCCTGCCAGAAGAGAAACAGATGTCTGTCCCCAAGCTTCACTGGGAATTAATCCAGCTCAAAGATGGATTAACTTCTCTTTAAAAAAACAACAACACAAAAACACCCCCCACTTGTATTATATTGTTACATATGGTGATTATTTAGCCTAAAAGAAATAGGCAGAGGTAGCTGTTTACCATTTGAGAACGGGTCATTTGAATCACATATTTTTACATCATTCTCAAAAGCTCGTCTTGCTTATTTTAGACTGGAGACTGCACTACTATAGGTAGGCACAGAAATACATGGAAATACCATGCATTGTTGGAGTTCTATTCTTGGGTGGTGAGAGAGGGAATGAATTGTGCCAAAACAGACATTCTTATTCTATTGCACTGCAGCTTTTTAACTTTGTTCCCTGGCCAGGGAAATTCTATTATAAAATCCTGTACAGCTGGCTGAAACAGTACAGAAAAATTCATCATTTTTACCTGACACCTAAGGGCTATACAAGCTAGGTATAGGCAAACAGATGACAGAGCACCACCACAGAGAAGATCCTGTCTCTAGTGGCCCTGGTTTGGAATCTTGGAGCACAGCAGCAGCTCCTCTGATGCAACAGCTTTTCCATCTGAGGAGCAGGGCGGCGGGGGGGTTCCAGTTCCCCCCTCCTGCTGCAAACTCCCAAATTGCCCTCTACACATATTTCAGCCAACTGACCTACAGACAAAGAGGAAGAGTAGCCTTTTGTACCCCCTCTATTCTCTACCTTAAGGAGTCTTAAAGTGGCTTAAAATCACCTTTCCTTCCTCTCCTCACAACAGTCACCTTGGGAGACAGGTGGGGCTGAGAGAGTTCTGAGAGGACTGTGACTGGCCTACGGTCACCCAGCGGGCTTCATGTGGAGGATTGGGGAATCAAGCCCAGTTCTCTAAATTAGAGTCCTGCCTCTCTACACTACACCATGTTGGCTACATCAAGAAGAATAATGGGGGGGGGCACAGAAGGCAGGGCTGTAGACCCCATTGGTTCTCTTGAATCTTTCTCTCAAGGGCCTTTCTGATCTGGTATGGTATCCTTCTATCTACTTGCATGAGTTGGGAGTTAGGGGCATTTTGGTTCCATTTTTTATTTAGAGGAGGGCTTTAAAAAGTAGTTGTTGGAGACCTACTATGCAAATTGTCTTTAGGGGTTCTATCTTGTCTCAGATGATCTTTTAACATCTACCTGAAACAGCTGGGTGGCGTAGTTCGAATGTCCAGAATACAGTGAAACCAACATGCTGATAACATTGCATTTTACATCTCTTTCCTCTATATATTGTCAATTCTAGAATCCTCTTTGAATGACTGTTTGAGGACATTAATGGACAGGATGAGAATGAATAAACTGAAACAAGCTAGATACTGGAGCCTGTTGATACTAATTGGGGGAGCACTCCAACTAGGTATGAAGTATATGTCTGTGATTTGGATGTGGAAGCTATGATCTAGGTCAGGGGGGTAAGGTTATTCACTGAGTAAGGCCACAGTTAGGGACACGAGGAGACACCTAAAAACATCAAAGGACAGGTCAGATGTGCACAAGGAGTACCATGGCAGGAATTTCCAGCAATTTTAAAACAGAATTATTTACAGGGTTCTGATTCAGGCTGGGAAGCAACAAATGAGAAAGGAGGGTTAAGCCTCCCCCATGCTGTTTTTTTTTTCTGACTTGAAACTCTCCCAGGGTGCTATTTGCCCCAGTGGAGTCAGCTTACATGCACACATACACATATTGTGTCCCTGCATGCCTGATAATTTAAAAAAAAATGCTTGGTACACATGACACAAAACTCTGAATGCATGTTTACTAGTATTTTTGATGTTTTTCAGATGGTTTCTTTAATCCACTTTGGTATCTGATGGGCAACCTTCTTTCTTTCTTTCTTTTGTATTTCAGATAGGGTGGCTCACTAAATGCCAATTCAGATGGTGAACAGTTTATTATTATTTTTTTCATTTTAGATGTCCTAAATGGCAAGTGGTGTTGTCCCATTTTTTATAAAGACAATCCAATTTTTGTGAAACCACTTTTCTTTAGATTTTGTTATATGGTTGTGTTTCTGAGTCATGGGAGATACTATCTGAACAGTTTATAGTGGTTTATAAATGAGCCACTTTAACTTTCCCACCAATTTCTATGTTTTTTTTTAAAAAAAATTAAACTGAGAAAGAAGGGGGGGAAACGTGGGAATCTCGGGAAACCACCTGATATTCAAAATCCAGTCAAAATTCACTGTGCATACCATAAAAAGAGCCTGTCTGAAAGTGCCCTTTGTTTTTACAATATTTGTGACCAAACCTAATTCAAAATTAGATAACATCTTTGTGTGAAAGAGCCCTGAGAGAAGTATTACAGTTTTGTTCACTTGAAGGATGTGGCAAATGGCAGAATGGGAGGGAATGGTGGTAGCAGATGGGGCAGATGCTGTAAGGAAGGACTAATATTTGATCATGCATGTACAGTTATCTTTCTTACATGAACAAACATATTCACACTGTTCAAATAAAGGATAACAGTTTGTGGAAAAGTTTGACACTCTTGATTGCAACTGGCAAACAGACCATGGTCCATGAGCCAAACAGGTTAGTGACTGAGCATCCCTGATTTTAAATTTGATTATTTTTACTTGTTCTATGATACATTTTATTGTACTATTGTAAAGCTCTTTGTGGACCCTGTTAAGTTGCAAAAGAAGCATACAAATTCAAACATGAATACATACACAAAGATCCAGCAAAAATAGGCAGCCATATCCTTGAATGTCCTCCTGGTCTCTCTGACTGCCTCCATTAAATGGAGAAAACACTC
>NW_015168717.1:139050-144470 GCF_001447785.1 Gekko japonicus
TTTCCCTCTAAGAACTTTTTTGCCTTCAGCAGCTTCCTGACAACAAGAAACAACTTTTCCAAACATGAAGGTATAGTGACAATGGAAATGTCACCAGATACTAATCTACTTTGAATACAGCAATTCCTTTCATTTTATTCCCTTAGAAGCTTATTGATTAACAAATCTTACACAGCAGAAGACTCTCATTCCTCATTTTTTTAACACAAGGGCTAAAAAGACTGAAACAAATTTTGCTCTTGTCAGAGTGATCTTAGGATCCTTATCACAATAGAATGATCACTTATATTCTCAAAAAAACTGCGTTCAAGCAAAATATGAAAAAATGTGTCAATCCTATTAAGGCCACAAGGGCAAATTCTATTGGAATAAGGCCTATTCAGAAATCTCCCCTGTAGAACCATTGAGGGTATAATATTCCATCTTGCGAATAAGAAAGCTCTGCAGTATCATGGGATAGTAAGATGGTATGTATGGGGGGGGGTAAAGATTTTGGGAAAAGAGACCAAAAGACAGGGGTGAGCAAACTCAGCGGGCTCTTGAGATCAAACTGCTGTAATCAGTTTCTAGGACATGATTTTTGACCAAAGAAAGCGCTTTGGATTTGCTCATATCAGAAATATGATTTAGCCAACATTCCAACTAACATCAATTTCTCATCCAGGTCTTTCATCCAAATCGATTTGTGGGTATCTCGCTTCAGAGCAGCTAGCAAGCCATCTTCAGCACAGAACAATTTTAGTCTCAGTTTGAAGGCTTAGAGCCATGCTCTTGCTTCCAGGGTTATTTATCCAAATTCTGCCCGCAATACAACATTTGATACACAACATGGGATATTCAGTATTTTTCTTAAAAACTGGGCCAGAGGTTGATCAATATTATCAGAGATAGGGCCCTGACCTGGATAGCTCAGGCAAGCCCAATCTCATAAAATCTTGGAAGCAGGGCCGGCTCACTCACTAGGCGAACTAGGCATTCACCTAGAGCGTGCCGGCCCTTAGGGGCGCCAAAGTGCAACCCCACATACACCAAAAGCACACCCCCGCCAAAAGGCCTGCATTTCCGCAGCCAGGTGACCCCTGCTGCCACCGCCCACCACCTTTTTGGCCAGCTAACTTCTCCCTGCCTACCCCCTCGGCTTCCCAGCAGAGCACTTCTCCTCCTCCTCCTCCCCCTCCTCTTCCTTGTGGCCGGGGACTGGCAGCTGAGGCAGGAGCAGCAGTAGGGCTGGGGGAGTGATGGGTTGTGAGCACCCCGTCGGTCAGCCTCTTCTCCGGGCGCCCTGATGAGGGGCGCCAAACTGCACCCGCCCCCCCACCAAAAGCCCCCCTCTGGCTCTGACCAGGGGGGTGCAAGGGGGGCACAGGGGGTTCCAGAAGGGATCCTCACCTATGGTGCAAAATAAGCTGGGGGCGGCCCTGCTTGGAAGCTAAGCAGTGTCAGACTCCTGCAACAATCAAAACCAATGACTTGCTTCTTCAGAAAAGAAGTTTATTGGTATAGTATTGACAGGGCATCTACACTTCAGGTTCTGTGTTCACTTCAGACTAAAGCAAAAAGTGCAGTGTGGATGGATATACATGGTTCAAAAGGGTCACTGGGTGGTAGGGAGACAATCAAGGTAAAAACAAGGCCCACCAGAATGTAACAGCCTCGCGTTCCCAGACAAGATGTTACAACTAGGAACCAAGGTCAGGCACATAAAACATACAGATAAGGTAGCATCACCAAGACAGCAAGAGAGAATCAAAACGAACGCATTCCAAGCAGTTCCCCCCTCCCTACACCAGCCTTTATGGCAGAGAGCTGACAAGCAGGGTTGACCCAGGCAAGTAATTGGAAAGGAGACCTCCAAGGAATACCAGCACTCAGGACACTGAGGCAGGCTATCAAGCCACCTCTCTGAAAAATGTCCAGGCTCCCAGTAGGGGGTCACCAGAAGTTGCCATAACTTCCAGGCATGCAAGCACACAAACACACACACACACAAATACCTCCCCAAATATTGTCAGAGATAGCTTTGAACCAAATAGCTGAGCCATAAAGAAGAAGAGGGACCATTTTTAAGTTGAAGGCTTCCACAGCTTCCCCCTATCTTATTATGGAAAAACCTGTTTATAGCATTTGCACATGGTTTTGCTTTGTTGAATACTGTTCTAAATTGGGGGGTCCAAGATAAATCTGCCAAGAACAGGAACTCCAAATAGTAGAATGCCTTAACCTGCTCAACATTGGACTTGTTGATTGACCATTGAAGCGGGTTTCATTTCCTTGTCTTGGTAAAAACTAAGATCTTAGATTTCAGATAATTAATCACCAAGATTTCTTGGGGAAAGTAACTGGAGAAAGACTGCAAGGCCCTTTGCAGACCAACTCTGGTTCGAGACAAAATAACAGCATCATCCACATAGATCTACTTTCAATTCCACAATTAAGACATATGAAATCTATGCCCTCTATTGGACCTATCAGATGTGTTCATACCCACTAGATGCTGCAAAATGTCTTCTTTACATAAGAACATAAGAGAAGCCAATGTTGGATCAGGCCAGTGGCCCATCCAGTCTAACACTGTGTCACACAGTGGCCAAAAATACATCGATCTCTTAAAGAAATTACAGGCATGGCCTCTGGATGTGGTAGTCCTAATTCTATAACCAGGTACCAGACATTGTTCTAATAGCACTTCCTATGACTTTTATTCTGAATGTATTCACAACTACCATGAAAAATATAACAGACCTCATAAGGGGGCTACAGTTATAGATTCAACAGCTACAAGATGAAGGAGCTCAAAAGTTTAACAGTTACATATTTCTGTGGTCAGGAAACAGCATAAAATTATGAGGTTCTGTATAGTTACTCTTAGTACTCGAAACCTTGTTACTGAAGAAAAAGGAGGTAAAGATTGCAGGGCGATCAGTAAATATATCTCAAAGAAATCAAGTACTCTGCAATCCAGATTTTTATAGGGCAAAAAAATTGCTAAGGTGACAGACTAATCATGAGTTCCGGTCACTCGTGCGAGATAACGTGTGTGTGTGTGGGGAAGCGAGGCTATTTGCTCCATAGGAATTTGACCCACAGTTGCGTGATTACACAGTCATTGGAAGCTGTGGGGGCAGCCCGCCACTGCGTGATCAGACGCAACAGCAGATTAAATGGGGAGGGGGAGTTGGCATGTGTTCCGGTGCACTTTAATGAGGGATCGATGATTCACATCTCCGCACTGAGTGCTCCCTATGCAGTGTGCGATGGTGCGCATACTGAGATGGGAAAAACAACAACAACATGGAGTTGGGATGGCCTGATTAGACCATCCTGACGGCATGGAAGTGCACTGGAGTGATCACACAGGGGAAAGTCCATCTGTGGCCCGTAGCAACCCGTTTGCTACCAGACTTTCCCTGGTGTCTTTTTACTCCGCTTCTGCAGCAGAGCAAAATGGGTTGCCGATGGGTGCCGGACGCTTCCCAGATGTTTGTGTCTGATCGCACCCTTTAAATCCACGCAGCATTCACGCCTATATGTATGGGTAGCTCCTCTCAATTGTCCCCCTTTTTAAGCTTCTGAAACGAAAAATTGACAACCCTATGATACTAATATGGGATCTCATAAGAGAAAAAACACCCCTTGGAATTGTACTGCCTCTCATCTTGATGTTTCTTTCTTTCTTTATTTGCCTTCAATTTGTATCCCACCTTAATGGTATGAACTGGCTCAAGGTGCAATCCTAAGCAGGTCCAAAGCTGTGATGGGGCCCCCTCGAGGCCTGGGTCCTCGACTTAGTGTCAGGGTCCCCACACTTATTGCCAGGAGGCTGCTCACTCTTCCCTCCTCTGCATGCCTTCCCTCCCCTGAGGCGCTCGGCAGGCAGGGTGATCACAGAAGATGGCCAGGAAGCTGAAGCAAGTGCATCTCCTCCCTCCAGCCCAGAGTGGCCTCCACTCCCCATGGAGAACCTGTTGGCCTCCTGCTGCTGAGAGCCCTTACGGAGTGGTGCAGGAAGGGAGTGCCAAGCTGGGCTCCTCCCCTCTGCTCTCTCTCCCCCACCCACACCAGAAGGGAAGGAGGCCACCACTCTCCCCTCCTCTGCATGCCTTCCCTCCCCTGAGCCGCTCGATTATTGAACCAACAAGCCCTCTGCAGGGGGAAGATTCCAAGAGCGGAACATGCAGCAAGGGAACTCCACGTGGAGGCAGGTGCCCAGCTTGGAGAGGTGCTCCAGAGGAGCCTCTCAAACTCCTCCTCCAGGAAGCATTATCCTACTGACCTCCAGGTAGTTTGCTCCCTGGAGGCCCCAGCCCAGGATCTCCCTCCCCTGCGCAAGGAGCAGAAGCTCCCAGGAACTCCTGCCACACTGCACTTGCCTCCTCCTCTCTTCCCTGGCCAGAAAACCTTCGCCTTCCATCCCTCCTGAGCTGCGGCCAATACCTTGGTTGGCTTGGCTCCCTTTCCCCCACCCACACCAGGAGGGAAGGAGACCATTTGCTTTCCCCTCCCCTCTCCCTGGGGCTTCCCTCCCAGGTCTGCCCTTTAATTAAATTAACTTTGATTCAATTAGCCAGAACACCCCCCCCCCCCCCCAATTTAAATGCCCCCAACTTAAAAATTCCTGGCTACGGGCCTGACTCTAAGGAGAGTTACCCCCTTCTGAGTCCATTCAATAGGCTTAGAAGGGTATGAATCTTTTAGGATTGTATTAATACAGTGTACATGAAAAAAATCATCCTCCAACAAATCAGTGGGCTTGAAAGATATGAGGGCATACAATTGTCAAAAAGCTGTGGTGGCTCAAGTGGTTAAGACACTGAACTGCAGGCTGGAAGGTCGGTAGTTCAGCAATTCGAGACCCAAGTGCTGAATGACGGAATGAGCTCCTGTCTCTGGTTCCAGCTCCTGCCAACCTAGCAGTTCGAAAGCAAGGAACTGCAAGTAGATAAATAGGTACCGCTTCGGTGGGAAGGTAATAGCATTCCTTGGCATCTAGTCATGCCAGCCACATGACCACGGAAATATCTTTGGACAGCGCTGGCTCTTCGGCTTGGAAACAGAGGTGAGCAGCACAATCCTAGAGTTGGATTTGACTGGCTTTCAAACAAGGGAAACCTTTACCTTTACCTTTGATATGAAAATTAAACAACACAGAACACCTTCCCTTCTAACTCATTATTGTTCAGCTTGTGCATTCTAAGAGGCAGATGGTATAAACCAGGCTTGCACTACTTGACACCTTCCAAGCTGGACATAGCCTACCAGCCATCAATGTGGGCCTATTAGGGCTTGAAAAACACATGTTTATTGTCAACCTGTTCCTGCAAAAAAAGAGGAAGGAAGGAAGGAAGGAAGGAAGGAAGGAAGGAAGGAAGGAAGGAAGGAAGGAAGGAAGGAAGGGAAGGGCAGGGAAGGGAAAGCGCGAA
>NW_015168717.1:144494-145304 GCF_001447785.1 Gekko japonicus
GAAGGAAGGAAGGAAGGAAGGAAGGAAGGAAGGAAGGAAGGAAGGAAGGAAGGAAGGAAGGAAGGAAGGAAGGAGAACATGATAAATGTTTGCAGGTTATAAACACTAATCTAAGCCATGGGTCACTTGAGCAAATTATAAAGCAATTTATGTAGTGAAACCAGTAATACAGATATAGGATAAAAAAAACAAAACACATAAAATTCACCTCTAATTACTTCCCAGATGGTGGGACAGTCTGTGCTGTGAGAGTTTTACTTTAAACATTCAGTGGCGGTACCTGCTTTTGGAAGGCCCACAGTTGATTCACTTTGATTTTAACATATTTGGAAGTATTCTGCTCTCTGCATGGACTCTAGGAATAATCTGCAAGATAGAATTCTACAACTACAGCTTCTCCCACTAATGTGGCACTGTGTTAGGAGAACAATAATTGTAGGCTGAACCATTATTTAAAGATGGATGGACATTATTCACTGTAGAACTTGCCCTATCATCCCTTGCTAATGGCTCAACCTGACATGTGCCACAGCATAAAGATCATGGCAATTTTGCTTTTCATTTTTTTGACAGACTATTGATATCTGAGTTTTCTTATGACTGGGAACATGGCTACTGCCCATCTATTGTGTGAGGAGGGATCAGCCATTTTGTTCTGAACTGAGGGGAATTTCAAAGGAACGCACGATAGGAGGATATATAGGCCCATTCTTTAATGCCTAAGTGCTATCAAATAATTGTACTACAGCTAGAGCTTCAATTTGCCAGTAGCTCTAGCCTACGGAATACTTAGCATAATAATTAATCTTT
>NW_015168717.1:145365-159535 GCF_001447785.1 Gekko japonicus
TACAAGGAAAGTAGCAAAAGCCCAGGAAAGGAAGCAGATTGTATTATGTATTGCCAAGAAAAGGTAGAATTCAAATGTCAAATCTCCTCCTTACACCACTCCTTACAATGAATGCAGCATAGGAAATGTGTTCCTATATAAAATGAATTATACAGTGATTCTAAATACGGTGTGAGGATGAGGTGTATATTAACTGATGAGACGGGGAGAGAGAGAAAGAGAGGAAGAGGTGTTGACGAATATGTTGAGTCTAAGTACGTGTTTGGTATTATGATCACAAGTGTACCAGGATAGAATTGTGGTCACCTGATATATGTAAGGATTATTGAAAAGAGGAAAGCATGGCTTGTTTTATAAGCATGGTGGGTCATCTCTAGATAGAATGGTACCATGCTATATATATACTTAATTCAGTCCTCTAGATCGACCAATTCATTTCTCCCCTTAAGAACTTGTGAGTGTCAGCCTGGACCATTTAGACACACAGGACGGACCATTTTGATCTTTAGGTACCCATTCATGTATCCAGAATCAGGTCTACATTGCAAGTAAGTCTTCTGAATCATTTCTCTAGTCTTCTTAGATTACAGTACTATGCACACTAAACTAGTAATAATGCCCACTGAACACAGTGGGGCACATTTCCAGGTCACCATGGATTGGCTCATGCTACAGATGTTCCGCTCAAATTCCAGTAGAAAATGCTGTGTCAGCAAAGAGCTCAGTGGGGCATGCAGTATATCTTTACATCAAGTAGGCTAGTTTGAGAAATAGTGATGGGACTGTGGACACTGGTGACCTCCATAAAAGAAGAGGGGATTTCAACAAGTGTGCCTTCAGACACAAACTACACTGGTTCTATTATCTAGACTACTTCTCAGTCCCAGTATCTGTCTTGTTTATGGAAAAGAACCAATATTCTGCTTTCATCCTCCATTTAGTTTTGAATCTCAGTATAATTGGCAAATTTTCCAACAACAAATATTTCTTACACTTTTTTTTTACTTTGAGAGTTTACTAAGGTGGTGCATTCTTCATGTGACAGTTTGGGTTTCCTGGTCTACACCGTTGAGGAGAGGGGTGGAAAGCTGTTTCTTTCTATCACTTTCTATAACCATCTTATCAGCATGGGCTTCGCACACCAAAAATAGAACTGAAGTGGATTGAAGAGGCTGAATGAGGTACTCCTATTTCCATCGTATTTGAATAGTGGGACCCAAATAATGAGTGCTAAATAGGGGAAGGAGAGGAAAGACTGGCAGAATTATCAACCACCTCATGAAAGTAGCTTCTTTGAAATGCCATCCTTAATGCTGTGCTCTCTTCCTGCTTCAGTGTCATCCGTAAATTCTTCAGATGAACAGCTCTATACAGTGCTGAAGCACTCAGGCTGGTAGTTCAGGAAGTTGGGAACAGGCAGTGGTTGAGAAATAATGTTTTCATAATTGGACATTTAGAGATAGGAAGCGGATTGGCATATTTTGATTTTGCTGTTCAGCATAGATTAAACTCCCTATGGAACTTCCAAAAGGTCAGTTGGGGGAGCACTACGAGGTGGCAATTGAGAGGGAGAGGGGAGAGTTGGTTTCTTCTTGTTGGCTAGGAGGCTTCAATATATCATAGAGCCCATCCATTGAACAGAAACCGAACTTCATGTGTCCTGTTTTCCTTCTGATTTCCAGAATCTTATCTCCAAATCCGAATTAACAATGATTAAAAAGTGAAATAAAGTCACTCAATAAGAAAGTCCCAGGTATCTTATAAAGTCATTTCATTATTTCACACTTTATTCAGATTTCTTTGCTTAATGCTGTTGGTTTAATTTAACATGACAGAGATCCAGAAATTCTGAAATGCCAACACTGGGGTTCCATACTTTAATGACCATTTAGCTGTATCATATGTATGTACATGACAGAAACTGAAGACATTTTTTGGATGCTGATAACCCACCCAAATGTAATTTAATCAAATATTTAAAGAGGTAATAATTAATTTTTAAAGAACCGGAGTGAACCAAAACTAGGAGGAAATGTTATTGTTTATTTTTAATGCCAGAAAGTATTCCTGATGCAATTTTAATATTTCATGTTAAGCAGTAACTTTCTTTTTCCCCCCAGGTTTTTTATATTCCCACTGATCTGTAATTTGAGAGAAAGTTGCAATTTTATAGGAAAGTTTGGAACTTGGAACTCTACATTCCCTACTCTTTGGGGAATATTTGTAACTAATTAAAACACAAGCTAAAGAATTTTACCTGGTTTTCTTGCCCTTGATATGCTAATTTTAAATACACACATTTTGAAGCTGAAAATCTGCTTGTCTTGTATTTTGTTAGCTTTTTTTTTTTTTACTTCTCACCATGGACATTTTCAAGCTGGCATCTCCTTGTGCATTTCAAATGTCAGTTTTAGCCTTTCTGTAGCCTGCCTGTGCTCTGTCTCTTTCTTTCTTTCCTTTTCCTTTCTTTGAAGTGTCTTTCACATTTAGAGCCTTTTTAATATTTGAAACTGTGGAAGCCTGTTTATTGCACTCCGGCTCCAGCCCTAGTTAAAGGTGTGAACTACCACAGTGGTGGGGGGTACGCACACATTAACACTGCTGTGGAAAACATCACTTGACAGATGAATGCATGTTAAAATGGATGTTTGAAGAAAGGTGTTTGCAATAAAAAGCCTGAGTCTTGGGTCACAGGAGGACCACACAAGATTCCAGTCTTATGTCTGTAAAATGCATGGCTCATTCCTAATCTAGCTCTTGCGCTTCTTCTCTCCCTACTCTCACCCTGCTCAGACACTATCCTGTGAGTGGACTATCACTGTTACCCCACTTTGGAAAATCTGAAGAAGAGTGATTTTTCACTCCAGGGTCTGCCACAGTGACATGGTTCTGAGCCAGAGGCCAATTGACATACATGACTTGCTGCAGTGGAGGTGTGACTGGAATGGTAAGCTTTTCCTTTCATCCTTTTATTGAACAAATTAAAACAAAACCTTTGGGTGTCTTTAGATCCAGATGGTCAGCCGTGTTGGTCTGAAGCAGTGAAACAAATTTAGAGTCCAGTGGCACCTTTTTTCCCCCCAAGGTATGAGCTTTCGTGTACACACACACTTTTTCCAGATCCTTCCAATGTATTTGAAAAAGAGTGTGTGCACATGAAAGCTCATACCTTGAATAAAACTTTGTAGGTCTTAAAGGTGTCACTGGACTCTAAATTACTTTGGGTGTCTTTGCAACTCTTTCTAGTAACTGGTCTGTCATTGTGAACTTTTGTGTAAGCAAAATCCTATTGAACTCAAAGACGGGATTAGAGCTATGTCAGAGACCCAAGCATAATTTCTCTGGTACAATTTCCCACCATCCATCACCTCCCAGTACCATTCCATTGATGATCTCATGATCATGGTGCTTATCATCAAGATAGCCCCACATTATTTATTTGATAACAGACCAATATTTTTTTTAAAACTCCAGGGAGTACAAACACACGGGGCATCATCCTTCTAACTAGGAGTTATTCAGGGCAGGGAAAATGTAAGTGCTATCCATTATTCTTGGTAAGGGCATTGGTATGTGTCCATTAAGGCAGCATGGACAAAGGACTCCTCAGAGTTACCAATAAATATTAAATAATAGAAAATAGACTAAAATGCAACAATTGTGAGACTGGCAAAATGTGTTCTCTTCTATTTGGCTTTACAGACAACTGCCTTACAACTTGCGTGATACACAGTGTGCCAGTGGAAGCAGTATCATTATCAGTTACCGCAAAAGCATCTGGTAACACCTGGTGAAAGATGAACAATGTCATTCCTGTTCTCCCATGCTGGTCAGTAAAAGGGTTCAGGTCACAATGAGCAGCTTTATTTATTTATTTTACTTGCTTTGTATCCCCCCCTGTCCTGCAAGCTAGCTCAGGGCGGCTCACAACACATGAGAAAACAATGGAAATTCATAAAAAAATCGTATCATTTCCTCCAATAAGTATTTCAGTACTTAAGTTAGAACCTGGTGGCAGCTTAATAATATCTGACTGCAATACATGCTGCAACAATGCTGGGAGGTGGATTTCTCTGGTGCCAAGTTGGCATGAGCAGTACAATTGGGGCAGATTGGGCAGATTAAGCAGGGAAGGCCAGTGTCCTGTGGGCATCCGCTGCCTCATCCGAAAGCATGGCGGAACACCTCTGTTTTGCAGGCCCTGAGCCTGCTATGGCGGGGAGAGTGGGGAAGAAATTAAATAAATAAATAAATATAAATTGTAATAAATCCTGCAGGGCCCTGATCTCAACCAGAAGCATGTCCCACCAGGCAGGGGCAGGGCTGAAAAGGCCCTGGCCCTGGTTTAGGCAAGGCAGATGTCCTTCAGGCCGAGGACTACCACGAAGTGCTGCTCAGAAGAGCACAAGGCTCTTCAGGGCATTTATGGGAAGAGACAGTCCCATAGGTAGGTCGGTCCCTGACTGCATAGGGCCTTAAACGTTAGTACCATCACCTTGAATCTGATCCAGTACTCAACTGGCAACCAATGCAGTTGGTGCAATACTGCTGAATGTGTATCTGCATAGACATCCCAGTCAGCAGGTGGGCCACTGCATTTTGTACCTGCTGAAGCTTTCAGGTCAGATTCAAGGGAAGGTCTACATACAGCGAGTTGCAGAAAATCTAACCTGGAAGTAACCATTGCATCTTGCCCAAATTCAACTAATTGGTCAGCTATAAGTAATAGGCTTAGGTGACATGATCCATCATTTGATGCCTTGGGGTGCTTGCTTCCAGCAAACCCTCCTTTATGCTGCCTACCCCAGTTAAAAGCTAGCCATACCCTTGACAAGGCCTGTTAAATTACCCCATTCTATTTGGAGCAATGTGGAGCAGGCAAAAAATGGTACTATCAACTCAACCAATCTAGCATGGTGTCTCAAAAATTCCTTTGTATCCAATGTAACCAGCTAGTCCCACAGTGCTACCTTAAGAAAGCCAGGGTGGTGTAGTGGTTAAGAGCAGTGGACTGTAATCTGGAGAACTGGACTTTATTCCCTGTTCTTCCACATGAAGCCTGCTGGGTGACCTTGGGCCAGTCACAGATCTCTTAGAACTCTCTCAGCCCCACCTACATCTCAAGGTGCCTCTTGTGGGGAGAGGAAGGGAATGTGATTGTAAGCTACTTTGAGACTCCTTCAGGTAGAGAAAAATTTATCTTCTTCTTCTTCTTCGGGTGAGTTGTCCACTGTTGAGAGGCAGAGGCCATTGAAAAGCTCCTTCTCATGCCTCTCTCCATTCAGTTCCATCAATCAGCTTCCATGCTTTCAAATCTTCTCCTCCATTTCCAGAAAGTGGACAAGGTAAAGCACACACCCAATGCCAATTGGGCAGGGAACTAACATTGTGTAATAACATTTCATGCACCTATGAATCTCTCGGTCATCCCCTTCAAAATTACTTTGAGGGTTTGGAAGAGAGATAACCCAACAGAACATTGCAAAAATGAGAAGGGAATGTTTAAGGCACTGTGACTGGGCATTTTAAAGTAGTTTTAAAATGTCCAGTGGACACAGATTGGATTCATGACTTTCAAGCCCTGAAACTGTATACATAAAGGTGAGTCTTTTTGTTTTAAAAAAGGGCAGGCATAGAAAAAATACACAGGCATGGTGAAGTGGTAATTGCTGTGTACAAAAAGGGCAGCACACATATACCTCATACCCCCCATAACCCCATTCGGCTCTAGAATTCACCACCCGTCACTAAGGGAATCTTGTCAAAGTGACAGCAATGAGAAAAACAAGTCCATCGTTTAGTGCTGTGACCATTAACACGAGACTCTTTAAACTGCATTTTTTTTGTTTGTTTCTGCCTCCTTCCCTTATGCAGGGCCCTGTATGTACACGATATCTTAAAACATGTGACAACAAATGCCAGGTAAAAAGTACAAAATTACAGCTTGGATATAGGTAAAAAAATAAAGGTTCCCTTGCTCGAAAGCCAGTCGAATCCGACTCTAGGGTTGCGGTGCTCATCTCCGTTTCAAAGCCGAAGAGCCAGCGCTGTCCGAAGACGTTTCTGTGGTCATGTGGCCGGCATGACTAAACACCAAGGCGCACGGAACGCTGTTACCTTCCCACCAAAGTGGTACCTATTTATCTACTTGCAATTTCTTGCTTTCGAACTGCTAGGTTGGCAGGAGCTGGAACTAGAAACTGGAGCTCACTCCGTCTTGCGGCACCCGGGTCTCGAACTGCTGAACTACTGACCTTCCACAGCCTGCAGTTCAGCATCTTAACCACTTGAGCCACCGCAGCTCAAGGATATAGGTAACTACTTGCAATTGATCTCTCTCTTTTTTCCTTTAAATGCCTTGTCCTTTGACCTTCTGTAGAAATACCTCAGTAGATTGCTGACAGGGATACCACTGCTTTATTTATCTTCAATAGGCCATAATTCCAATCCCTCCTTATCACCTTTATCTTCAACAGGCCATAATTCCAATCCCTCCTTATCACCTTGCCAGCAAGCAACTTTATTCATATTAAGAAATAGGGAGAAGGCTATAATTTTAATAGACCCATGCAGAAGGGGTCACTTCTAGAATGAATGTGGAAGTACTCAGGTGACTGACAATTACTTCAGACATTCCCAACAAAATGGATGTAAACAGATTAAGGAGCTGGAAAGGGGTGGGATGTCTCTCCATAAAGCAAGCATGCTCTTTGTCAAAGTTGTCTCTGCAAATGACTTTTAAATTCGACTCCTTTAGAAATTTTGAAGTTGGATATTTTGTACTCAAAGGTTGTGTTTTAAATATTTAAGAGGAGCCAGGTGTGACACATGATAGAATTGGATTATAAATGAAATAGTGGTTGGAGTGTTCAGAGGGAAACTGCATGCCAATCCTATCAGTGGCCTCGGCAGCAGGGAGATGGCTGGGTGTCAGGAACACAAAAACAAGGTTGGTCTGGCCAGGGAGTCAGTTTTGCTGTGCCTGGCGTGTCCTCCTGGCAGACCTAAAGTTGGATGTTATTAAGCAATCTGGGCTGAAGCACCACCATGCTCCACCATAAATTGAAGAAGGATCTTGACTTCAGCTCATTGGACATGGAACCCATGCTGGGCCATTCGGTGCAAAAGCGTAATCATTCCCAAGCCACAATTGAACTGGCAGATTCAAGCACTGAGTGGCACATCCATGTTGAAGTTTTATATAAGGGAACAGCTGCTTTGGTCAGGCAGTTAATTAAATATGTTAATTTTTTATATGACTAACAGTAGTGACAACAGATCAAACAGAGATTTCATGACATTTCAGGATTCCCTTATGTGCTCAACATGATCAATTGTGCCACCATTTTTCATGCTTTTGTAGAATCCAACTCCCACTGCCGTTTGGAAATGCCCTCATTCTTTGTATTGGATTTTGGATGTGATTTAGTACTGCACAGTTGCCAGATGCTTGAGCTCCAGGCATGAAAACTCTTTGGAAGAATATGCCTTCCTCATCCTAGAGTTGTGGGGAAGGTATGTTACATGACTATCAAGGATCACTCCTAGGAATATTTTGAATATGTCTTCATGCATAAGTGGTCTTCATGCAATAAATGCATAACCTGGAGTCAAAGATGTGTGTTTTGATGAAGTCTGTTGAGTTACAAAGGGATAGCGGGATCATATATACTTTTCAATTTTACTAATTTTCAATTTTATTTTATTAAAGACTTTTCTTGCCCCCAAATGGGGGTCTTCTGCATAGTTAGTATACAGGCATGTGATTGTGAGGGTTGTTTATATGCCATCTTTGAAAGCACAGTTTAAAAACTCTATTGTATTTGCAAGAGAATTATATAGTGTTCCATATTTGAATATGATGGGTGGCAATGTTTTTGTGACATATGTTGTATTGTTGCACAGGTTGCAAATGTATACATTAATTGTGTTTCTTTTTTCATATCTGCTTGCCCAATAAAGCCATTTTATATGATGCTACATGGTGACTTATAAAGAAACTAGGAATAAGGCCTGTTGTGGAAATAAATATAACGAGATCTAGAAAGAGGCTCTGGGAGAGTGCCCCGGCCTTGGACACTCAGTGTCAATTTGCTGTGGCGACCTCAGCAGGGTATGACACCAAGTCCATTTTCTCCAGAGGAACGGATCTCTGCTACCTGAAGAACAGTTGTAATTTTTAGTGATCTCCAGCCCCCACCTGGAGATTGGCAACAATGGTTCCCCATTATGGAATGGCTGGCTTGGAGGTGGAGTCTATGGCATTGTACCTGTCTGAGGTCCCACCCCTCCTCAGACCTCACCCTCTCCAGGCTCCATCCCTCAAATCTCCAGGAATTTCCCACCTGGAGTTGGCAACCCTATTTCATTCCCAGCCAATCATCAATCTACCTTTATTTTCCTCTCATTCTTTAGCTTTCCACACACCCCTCACCTGCAGCCTCTACCGTGCTCTGAAGCCCTGACTGCTACGTCACATTGGTGGAATTTCCCACATACAGGGGCCATCTCAGCAGGATATAAGGACACAGAGTCCACTATTTTCTCCAGGAGAACTGATCTCTGTCATCTGGAAAGCAGTTGTAATTCTGAGTGATCTTCAGCCCTCCCCTGGAGATTGGCAACAGTAGTTTCTCCCAACAGGCACTAAGGGTACCTCAGAACACATTTTACCTCAGAACAGCAGCAGCAAACTGTTTAGAATGTTAGAGGCAAAGGCCTCTAATGACCTCTGTGCTCTGAGGCAAAGGCCAATCAGGCCACATATGCAAATAACCTTTGTGTTCTGACTGGCTACGGGGTGGGAGGGAGAGGAACAGCAAACTGTTTAGAATGTTGGAGGCGAGACTCAGGCAATGCAGCCAGTGGATAGGGACAGCTTCTGACTGACAGATCACGGAGCCAAAGGCTGTGGGTGCCATGTGGAATGTTCAGCAGCATGCCACCACCAACAGAGAATTATTATATAGAGAGATGAGTGATGGGTGAATCCCACTGGCCCTGATATGGAAACAGGCTCAGAGAATCCAGCTGATTTTTTCCCAAATCAGGCAAATGCTCATTTTTCAGAGCCTAATTTGGTATCTTCTAGTATCATTGAGTTACCAGTATTAAGAACATAAGAAAAGTCCTGTTGGATCAGACCAATAGTCCATATTGTCCTGCATCCTGTTCTGCATGGTGACCCAATATGTTAATAAATAGGGACAGAAAGGCCAAAGCTTCTCCCAGCTGTTGCCCTCCAGCAACTGGTATTCAGAATTATACTACCTCTTGGCATGAAAGTTCTCTGTAGCAAATGTGGCCAATGGCTTTTGATCGATGTATCCTCAATTTATTTATATTTATTAATCATTTCCTGCAGGACCCACCATTCCTCATGGTTCAAGGCAGTTTACGATGTAGTTGTCAAATTCCTTTTAAAAGCACATACATAAGTGTCTCTCACTATTTCCTGTGGCAATGAATTTACATGGTATTATGTGTTGTGTAATGAACACTTTCTTTTGTGTGTCCTAAATCTTCATCCACTCAACTTCATTGTGTAGCTCTGAAATCTAGTATATGTGGGAGAAGGAACAAAAAAACTATCCAATTTCTTGGAACCTTTCATAATTATAAAAAACATCGATGTATCCTCAATTTATTTATATTTATTAATTAAAATATTTATATCCCACCATTCCTCATGGTTCAAGGCAGTTTACGATGTAGTTGTCAAATTCCTTTTAAAAGCACATACATAAGTGTCTCTCACTATTTCCTGTGGCAATGAATTTACATGGTATTATGTGTTGTGTAATGAACACTTTCTTTTGTGTGTCCTAAATCTTCATCCACTCAACTTCATTGTGTAGCTCTGAAATCTAGTATATGTGGGAGAAGGAACAAAAAAACTATCCAATTTCTTGGAACCTTTCATAATTATAAAAAACATTTATTTTACTTTATTTATTTATTTATTTTCATATTTGTATCCCGCCCATCCCACAAGTGGGCTCAGGGCAGGTCACATCATATTTCAACAGGTACAATAAAGTTTAAAAACACAATATAAACGTTTAAAATCAGTGGTTACAGCTTACTGGTGAAAGTTCCAACCCATTAGTGCAGATGGATATGACCGGTTACCTATGGATGGGTGACCGGTAGGTGGGAAACAGCAACCTCAGGGAGGCCAAGTGTGGATGCCTGCTGCCTCAACCAAAAGCCTGGTGGAACAGCTCTGTCTTGCAGGCCCTGCAGAACTGAATAAGATCCCGCAGGGTCCTGATCTTGTTGGGGAGCATGTTCCACCTGGTGGGAGCCAGTGCAGTAAAGGCCCTGGCCCTGGTTGAAGCTAGACAGAAGTAATTTGGGCCAAGGACTGATAGGAGATGCTGATTATTAGAGCTTAAAGTTCTTTGAGGCATTTACAGGAAGAGGCGGTCCCTTAAATATGTTGGTCCCAGGCTGTATAAGGCTTTGAAAGTTATTACCAACACCTTGAAGTGGATCCAGTACTCAACTGGTAACCAGTGCAGCTGGAAAAGTACGTGCTGAATGTGAGCCCACACAGGCATTGATGTCAGCAGGCACACCACTGCATTTTGCACCAGTTGAGCTTTAATTTAGCTCAATAGACCAGAGGTTTTAAGCTTATACAGAACTGAAATAAAATTATAGCATCAGTTGATATTACATAGGAGAATTAAAACAAATCCAATAAACAAGTAATAAAATAAAATCTGAATCATCATAATATAAAAACCATAGAACCATAACAGTTTTGGAGAAAATTAAAATTCCTTACTATGATAAATACACTGTGTAAGAGTTAATAAAAGGTTAAGATGAGATAGACCCTAAATGATAAGATAGGGTAAACCTTTTGTTAAGATCTTCAGAATCATGAGTTGATTGTAATTTAACATTCCAGTAAGTCATATAATAAAACAATCATTTATTTGCAGTTAATTTAGGGACATTTCTCTGTCATTTCAGAGAGATTATTATTGCCAGATATTTTGTGACAGAATAAGATTTCAGGATTGATATTTGTCAATAGTTGGGATGTTAACCAAGATTCCATAGGAATACGATTTTTAAGCAAGATTGGACTAATTCACAGGGAACTGCGAACTCACCATTGGGAACAGAACAATAAGAGGTGGTCCAGTGACTCTAATGCACCAGATGCACAGTCACATAACCAATCTGAATACAGGATTTTCACAAAATGACCCATTAGCTTTGCAGTCAGAAAAGTGTATAACCTAGCAAGCGTGAAAGCATGTCTGTGACTAGGGATTGTGAGAAATCTCATATACGAAGGTAGAATCAATGGGGGATTATTAAGCAGCGTAGCAGTTTGAGCATATCATCTATATATCTTTCCCACGTACTTCTATGATTATCCTCCTTCAGCAAGTGTAGAAGATCCCTTTGAAGACTGGATGCTGAACAGAAAGCCTTCAATCTTAGTTTGGAGGTAGCCATCCAGGCTCTCAGTTCAAAAGTGCATTGTGTTTGTTCCAGTCGAAGCACATTTCTTGCAAAACATCTAGGGACTCCCGCCAGCCAGCACAGAAACTGAACAAGTGTGTTATCCAAGGATTCAGAGACTTCATCTATCCAGATGGCTGCCCCATATAGAATCTGAGGGATTATTTTAGTGTTAAAAGCTCTGATAGCCATTGGTACATACTGCCTGCCTTTCAAATAAAAGAACTTTAGGAGTGCATTTGAATTTATTCTAGCAGTATCAATTACTGAGTGGAAATGTGACCTCCAAGACAGATTGTAACTAAAAGTCACTCCCAGGTATTTAAATTGGGTCATCTGCTCTATTTTCCCTCCCTTGATGGTCCATGTTTTCTGGATATGGCAAGGCTTCTTTGAAAAACCCATTATTTTCAATTTATCATAATTTAGTGAGAGTCCCTCATGATTGCAATAATGAATGAACACATTTAGTACCTTACAGAGGCCCGCTTCTCATCTGGATAGTAGGCGTGTATCATCCACTTTAAGCAGGATGGGAATTTCAAACCTGGCTAATATAAGCGTGTGGTAGGCAATCTTGTTTTACTCCTTTCAAGAGACTGAATTGAGCTGGTAAGCTAGTGTCCAAGCCACAATGGACTTGCACAGTAGGATTCTCATATAGTTTGAAAATAAGCCAAAGTAATCTTTTTCTATTGTTTTATTCAGCTTGGCCCAAAGGCAGGATCTAGGGACTGAATCAAAGACAACCCTAAGATCCATAAAAGCTATGTAGAGGCAACCAACTGAATACGAGGAATATTTATCAGCTAAGTGATATAGGATAAGGCAATGATCTAAGGCCTTTCTTGAACCCAGTTTGCTCAGGGTATGTTATTGCTTTTGCCTCCAATCATGTCAATAATTTGGAATATAGGAAAGCTATGTACACCTTACCTATTGATGAAAGCAGACTGATAGGCCAATAATCTACAGGGCCATTTCTTGGACCTTTTTTAATGTATCGGTAATATCGTTGTATATTTCCAGGAGGTGGGAATAATTCCTGTGTTATTAATTTGAATGAAGAGAGGAGCCAAGATATTGCTCCACCAAGGCAAATTAGTTTTCAATAAATCAATTGGAATTAAGTCCGGCCTTGGAGCTTTACCAGAGTGCATTTGCTTAATTAGGGAGTTCACTGTCTCCAGAAGGACTAGAGCCCAGATATCAGTTCGAGGAGTCTCAATCTGGTCTGTTACAAAATCAAATCCAGGTGTCTCTATGAAGGTAGAAGTAAAATGCCGTTCTCAGATCACAGACGTGAAGCATGAAGGGAAGCTAACTACCAAAGAGAGGCCCCTATTAACCATGTTCCAGATGGTCTGTGACTCATTATTGATAATACCTGAAATTATAATCTCCCAGTTCTTATGTAGGGCCAGCCCTTTTTTTAGACTTCATCACTGTCCTGAACGCCCTTTTCACTGACATAAAATTTAATAGGTATAACTGTAAATTAGTGTGTTTAAATAGATGGAGTTTAAATCTAATTCTTCTAATGTATTCTCTATATACTCCCCATCAAACCAATTGTTTTTGTGCTCGTATCTGAAGGGAGTTGAATATTTTAAACAGACTGACTTAAAGAGATCTAGAATATTGGACATTAGGTGTAACATTCTTACTATATCCCTCTGTTTAAAAAATTCTGCAAGAACAGACTTGCAGTTGTTGGAATTCATAATATTCAATACTGTAGGGATTAAGTCAGGTGACCATCTAATTGGTTTCAGAATTTTCCCACTTTATAGCAAACCAGATGATGATCCAGTTGGTAACAATCAGTCAGAGGGAAATGAGATAGTAAGTTGCAATGGGAGATGATCGCCTCCATGGTAATTTCCTAGCTTAAAATTGTAGATCTACAGAAGGAAGCCAACCGAAACTAACATATAATCAATTACACTAGTATCACTCTGTGTCACACATGTAAAGTTCCCTACAAGATCTAAATTTGTAAAGCCATTTAGAATCACCAAGCCATGGTTCAATGTACAGTTAAATAACTTTTTACCAACAAAATTGACTTTAGTGTCTTTGGGTGTTCTCTCATACAAATACAGATATGAAAGCTCATCCAAAGACTCCACCATCCCAGATGTTAGAAGGGCTTCACCATTTTGGCCAATATGGGCATCGAAATCACCTGCTAGTAATACCAGAGCTCTAGGGTATTGTACCATGATCATCTCTAGAAGGTTCCCCAGCTCTTTCCAAAATGCTGTAATGTCCCTTTGCAACATTTGTGGTAGGAAATAGGTTGTAACAATTATGAGAAAGGGCTGGAAACTGGAACAGCAGTGCAATTATGCACTCCTGAGAGATGATCCAAGGTATACTGGAGCAATTTAATGCTGAGGAAAGTAGACATGCTAAACCTGATTTTGGGTGACCTTTAACGGAACTGGAATGAGCATTTACAGCATAAAATATTTATCATGCTCCTCCTCCTTCCTTGTTGTCGTTTTTCTACACTAAAAGGCTCCAATTCCTTCAGTTGTTCCTCATAGAAGGGCACTCCAACTCCTTGTTCCTTTTGACTGCCCTTTGCTGTACATTTTCCAGTTCTTGAAAGAGATGTTTTTAAATTAATATACCAATGAAAACATTCAAAAATGTTTACTAGGGAAAAAAAAGATTTTTT
>NW_015168717.1:159665-174468 GCF_001447785.1 Gekko japonicus
AAAGTGTCAACATTAGGACTTCCATCAACAGCAATCATGTCTCATCCTGAAACTAGGAGAAGTAATAATGGGGGGAAGATGTCTCTGGGGATAGGCAGAAAACTTTCTTTTCTTTAAAAAGGTAAAGGTTCCCTTGCTCGAAAGCCAGTCGAATCCGACTCTAGGGTTGCGGTGCTCATCTCCGTTTCAAAGTCGAAGAGCCAGCGCTGTCCGAAGACGTTTCCGTGGTCATGTGGCCAGCATGACTAAACACCAAGGTGCACGGAACGCTGTTACCTTCCCACCGAAGTGGCTAGGTTGGCAGGAGCTGGAACTAGAGACAGGAGCTCACCCCGTTTTGCGGCACCCGGGTCTTGAACTGCTGAACTACTGACCTTCCACAGCCTGCAGTTCAGCATCTTAACCACTTTGAGCTTTTCTTTACTAAGTAGCTATTGCTCCCTCATAAGGGGGAAACACACCTCGGCATCTCTCCAAGCCGAAGACAAATGTCAGGAGTCAATGTATCTATGGAGTTGCATGTAGTGGTTGTGCACGCATGCCTGTCCTGCTTCTTGGCATGATAGAAAATGGTTATGGCAGGATCCTATGTGCTTATGGGAAATGTCACAATTCTAAGAAATATGAGAGCAGGAACAACAATTACATTAATTAAGAATAAGGGAGATGATCCCCCGCCCCCCGGTAAGGCAGAGTGAACAATGTCGGGTCAATATGTGCTAGAGATGTGCAGCTGGAAATTTACTACTCAAAAGCTGACCCAAGCAATCCTCTTTTGAGAATTTAGGCTGTATCATGATAAACCATAATTTGTGCAACAAATTCTTGTTAGTGTACCAGACACAACCAGACACAACTCACACCTTCTGGCTTGGGCATAACCCACAGTTTATTTGCTTCTTGCCTCCTCTCTAGGCCTGTCCATATATTACATGCATTACAATGGATGTGTGTACACCCTGCATCTGCTTGGAGGGAAAATCCAACACATGGATGAAAATAAACCAGGGAGACCAAAACCTGGATAAATGTTGGGTTTAAATCACATGTTTGGAGGGACATGCATTAAATATAATGTAAGAATTGCTCAATGCGTCTATAAGGAAAAATATTAACGTGCTGTGAATACAGATTCACTGTAATGTGTGTACAAGGATTCTGCCTCCTAGCAAGAAAGACATCCTTCCTAGATTTGTCTTTTCTGTGGTGTCTACAAGTAGTGCTGCCTCGGGTGGTTTGTGAGCTCAAGTACCACAACAAACCTCAATGAACACAAACTATGGTTAATAAAGCAGCTACAAACTATCATTTAACCCATGGAATCTCCAGTTTGTTGGAGTGGTTGTATTCAGGCTTCACAGCTAATTAAGTGTAGCCAAACCATGGTATATAAACCACTGTTTATCATCCAGTACTACTGTAGCCTTTGTACTGACAAAAAGAGTTTCAGGGGAGGTGAAAGGTATGTTTGTATTTTTTACACCTTTTCCACACAATTTTTACGCCATCCATATAGAATTGTTGCAAGAACAGGAATGAGTACTTCTACTGAATATCATTAGCATGCCCAGGAAAAAAGATGCCTCATGTGAGTGGAGAAAACTCCTCTCAGTGTGTAACAAGATGATATGCCTGATGTGTTTAGGTCAATTTAATGACCCTGGAGATGTCCGGTCATGCACCCGTGACCTGACACTTGTCCAGTGTATCATGTAGTTTGGCCCTCAGGTGCAGGGATCTTTGTAACAAAATACTATGTTCATAAAATCTAGTAGTGTCCCTACTTATGTTTAAATCCATTGGCCCTGACCCAGTATTCCCTTGCCAGGTCCATGACTGGATTTGTGTTGGTCACCTATGTGTATGAAAAATGGGGGGATTGGAAATGCCTGATTCCATTTCCTTTTCAATAGGTTATTAGCAAGGATGCTGAGAACTTTGACATGAACATGTTCACTGGGTAACCTTATCCTGATCTAACTGCCTCACATACACATGAGACAAGCTCCTGATTGGATCATCTCATTTTCTAAAATCAAAATTAATCACAAGCTGTATGCAAAGCAGCTTTGTGCCTGCACACATTTGTGCCACAGGGTAATGTGTGGCCAGGTTGTGCTTTGGTAAGAAATAACAAAAGTATGTTATAGCTTACAGCTGATCTCGTTCTTGCACAGTCACCAAACCAAATCTTCTCAGTCATTGGAAGAGACACATTTTCCCCAGGGTCATTAAACTGACCTGTTCATAGACAAAGAAATTAGTTATAGTTCACCCCTTCTTTGCACATGCCGCCACCACTTCCTGCAGCAGTGAATTCCATGTGTTAATGACTCCTTTGGGTGAAGCAGTACTTCCTTTTATCTCTTCTAAGCCTACTGCTCCTCAGTTTCATGGAGTCTACACTTTATTTATTTATTGTTATCTGAAGATTAACATTGCAAGATCAAAAGCCCTTGTCTCTTGTAAACATCTTCCCATCTCCTACACTGGAATCCAGTAAAAAGGCTAAGTCCTGCATTTATTTGGGTTATGATTTTCTGTAATTAATGCACCCATTGATTGCTTCCCCAACTTTCCCCTAAAGACGATTTCCATATGTAATTCATAGAAAAAGTATACAAAATTGGAGTCCAGGCTTCAGTGCCACCTTTTAAGACCAACAAAGTTTTTTTCAAGGCTGGAGTGCACACTTCCTCTGAGATTAGTTCCTTGGCTGACCCACATATACACAGAGCAGATCGCCCAACCCCTGCCAAGGCAGCTTCTCCAGGTGGCAGGGAGAGGAGCCCGTGGCTGCATCCTCATCCAGAAACTCCAGTGCCACCTTAAGACCAACAAAATTTTCTGCAAGGCTGGAATGCACACAGGGGCCCGTGGCTGCATCCTCATCCAGAAACTCCAGTGCCACCTTAAGACCAACAAAATTTTCTGCAAGGCTGGAATGCACACAGGGGCCCGTGGCTGCATCCTCATCCAGAAACTCCAGTGCCACCTTAAGACCAACAAAATTTTCTGCAAGGCTGGAATGCACACAGGGGCCCGTGGCTGCATCCTTCCCTCCTCCCAGAGCTCCTCTAAAGGCTGAGGCATGGTCCAGGGGATGGGTGTGAAAATCCAACCACCATGACCTCGCCCAGCCATCCGCTTCTCCAGGGATCTTACCTTCTCCAAAAGCCCATAGTGCACAGCAACCCTGAAGGGTTCTCTAAGTAAGACTCTGGATTCAGAGGTGTGGTGACCTAGGCAAGGGAAGCTCCTCTGCAGAAAGTTCCCACCAGCAGCTCACTCACACGTGGTCTAATAAGGGCTGCTGGGAGTGGGGGAGGGGCTTGTTTAAGCGGGAGGGCAGGGCAGGGCTGCCCACTGCACTTGCAAAACACATGGAGGAGAGATTCAGAAGAAGGCTGTCTGGAGAAGGGGAGGGGAGACAGACATGCCTGCATTACCTGCCTGTTGTTCTCAGGCAGAGAACCCAGGCATTTAAATCCCCCCTTCCCCTGAGTCTCTCCGCAAAAGCGGAGAGGCTTAGGGGAAAGGGGGTATGTCTGTTCATCTCCCCTTCCCTTCTCCAGCCAGCCCACTGCAGCAGGCTGGCTGGAGAAGGGGAGGGCAGGGAGGCAGACATGCCTGCGAGAACATTGGGTAGGGAACCCAGGCATGTGTAGAATGTCTTTCTCTTTCTTCCCCATCTGGGGAAGGGAAAGAAAGGCAGTCAAATCCCCCCAGTCAGCAGGGGGCTCTGCAGGGCTTCCCTGGACCATATGCCTGTGCAGGCGGGCCAGGAATGGTGGAGGGGGGGGCGCCCTGGGCTCCTTACTGCCGGAGCGCCGCTTCACTGTGCTCCGGCAGGAAATGACCCCTGGTAATAAGTAAAAGAAACAGAGCCAGCATGGTGTAGTGTCTAAAGTGTTATACTAGGAACTGGGAGACTTAGGTTCAAATGTCTACTCTGACATGAAGCTTGGGCCAATCAGTCTCTCTTTGCCTTACAGGATTGTGAAGATAAAAGGGAGGAAGAGCCTGCCATGTATGCTATCATGAGCTCCTTGGAGAAGAGGCAGGGTTTAAAAATGTATTAAATAAATAAGGTGAATATAGCACTGCCTGTGGATTTTTTCCCCTTTGCTTCATATGCCTTAAACCCTCTTTCCATACATATTTCAGTTCTACACTTGCTGAAAGTCGTATGTATTAAATCCTGTGGAAGACAAGAAAAAAACAATCAGGCTCAGCAAACAGTACTCATATACATCCATATTATGTGCATGTCCCTACTTTCTAGGCATCCCAAAGAATAGGAGAAAGAAAGGGAAAAAATGGAAAGAATACTGGACATTGGGGAAGAGAGATAATCCATACTCAGTGTAAAATATGTGCAAGCCAGAGAGGAAGGAATATTGGTCACTGATTGACATCATCAAATGGAAGCAATAGCTTTGGTGATACCCCACCTTTCTATACATCGTCAGGTTCTCATTTAATTCACTGCACATGGCGGCGTGTCTCCATAGCTACTCTTGAAAATTCATTATTCATTAAATAAGTGATGAATACCAAAATATTGCAGCCACATGGTCGGCACAAATGCATCCTAATATTATTAACACATTGCCAATTTGCAACTCTTCGAAGCCTGTGTAAATGTTTTGACAGGATGCGGCAGCAAGAACAAATAAGTAGCAGCAGACTAGATGAAGTTCAGCCTTGGTCCTAACAGCTTTCAAGGCTTAACAGCATTTTCACTGGGGCAGTACCAGATAAATTGCTCTTATGTGTGCATACAGGAGGCTCCAAATTCCTTTGAAAGTTTCTAATTTCTCATGGGAAGACCCAGCATAAAAGTTACTTTTACTCATAGAAAAACAACACCATATTTTCCTGTCAACCTTTGCTGTTGGGAATTTCAGGCTTCTTGCATTTTTTCCCCATGATTCTTTGTTGACTCAAGGGACAGGCGTTTACAACATAATTTACTTTTGGCATGTCTCTGTAAATCATTGTAATGCTCTCTAAAAAAGAGCCCCACTCATGTTGGACTGACAAGCCACATTTCTTAGCTTCCAATGGCAGGGAGAGAGAAAAAAAAATCAAAACCTCCCATTGAGAATGGGGAGCATGGAAAGAACATGACAGAAGTCATTTTTGAAGGATTTTATATGTACTTTGATATCAATAGAGTTGTGAAAACATTGCCTAGAATTGTTACTGTGCTAAGGGATTAGGATTTTCTAAAATCAGGAAAGGAAGTTAGAGAAATGGATCGGCAAGGATCAAGAATGGGCAGGTGCACCAGTTTCCCAGAATGCCATTGATACAGGCCTCTACCAAGCTTCATGTGGCCCACTATCCATCTCCTGGGAACTTCCAGCTACTTAAAAAGGGGACCTTTCTCAGCCAAATTTTGCAGCAGAGGAAGGCAGCAAAACCAGGGAGGTTTTTTGTTGTTGTTTTTGTATCTAGCACCTGGTGGACTTGGTGGGTATGTAGCATTATGACTTTATTCAACACAAAAACATTCAGCATTAGCATACTAACTTCAAAAGATTATGTCTAGTTTGCTACATGTGTTTATTTATTTACCAAAGGTCACCAAAATAACTTGGTGCTGAGAATTCTCCATTGGGAACTCAGTGCCTAAGCATGGGCAGACCTGATTCAGATGGGAACCACGGGGTGCAAAAAGTGGGCACTTAAGCCTTCCCCCACTGCACCATTTTTCCTGACCCCAAACAGCCATTATTTGCTCCTCTGAAGAACTTTAGGGCTGCGATCACACGCACTAAATAATGCACTTTCAATCCACTTTCCAACTGGATTTTAGTGTGAACTGGCAAAATTCAGTTGGAAAGTGCATTGAAAGTGGATTATTTAGTGTGTATGACTGCAGCCCAGGTATATTAATGGTTACACATAAGTTTTTTCCACTGGAGCAAATGGTAGGTCCCTGGGGTTTTCCAGTCCCATTATTCATCTCCCCTCCCGTCCATGCACTGTGATCTCAATCCAAATCAAAAGTTCTCAGTTCTCCCAGACCATGTATGTCAACTGGCCATATAGACATCATAATGTGGGAATTGGCTAAAATCTGTTTAGCTCCACTAAAGTCCTTCCTCCCCCAAATCCCCCCCTTCCTAGGCTCCACTCCCAAAATCTCCAGGTACTTCCCAACCTGGAACTGGCAACCCCATCTCAGACTGTACCTTGGGCTGACTCAGATCCTGGAATGAAAAGGGGTATCTCTGTAATACTACATTGGCCCCTGCCACACAGCAGGGAACCCATCTCAGACTGTACCTTGGGCTGACTCGGATCCTGGAATGAAAAGGGGTGTCTCTGTAATACTACATTACTTGTTTTATGTGTCAACTTGGTCAAGGACCTCTTTTGGGTGGTAGAGGATTGTTATTCTGAAACTGCTTCTTGTAATTGGTGTTGCGGTAGCTAATGATACTGCATGTAATGGAGTTCAGCATTCTTGTTTTAAGCAGCTGGAAATGTATCCTCTCATTTTAAAAAATCCTAAAAATCAGTGAATTTCTTCTAGTTTCCCCCACTCTCTCTTTTTTAAAAAATATATCTTGCTATAATCAAGCATCATTCAGTTTTACATTATAACTTGACGACTCGCACACTGGTTGAATCCTCACATTTTACAACTTTAAGGGGGATTTATTAGTTATTTCACAGTGTGTAAATCTGAATTTAGGTCAAAGGAAAAAAATGGATGAATCTAAGTCTTAAATATAACCTGTAAATAATAGATCAGAGTTTTTTTTAAAAAAATGTGCAAATCCAAAGAGATGGTTAAAAATGCCAATTATAGCTTATGGTTTACAAAAACAATGTGCTTGTTGAATTAGAGGGGAAGGTAGTCAAACTTGAGTTCAAACCAAGGTAATGGATAGAAGTCTAGTTTCTATACTAAGTCAGCAGACTGGGGCCTTAAATAGCAAGCTAACCTACTTCTGCTAACTATCTCCAAGAGGAAATGTAACACAGGTGTGCCTGATGTTCACAAGATTAAAGTTTTGTCTGCCCTCAAGTAGTCACCACATTAAAGCCACTTTAATGAGGTTTTGGAAGATAATGAATGCATGTCTCTTATTCACTGCAGAACAGACGTTTTGACCCTGCAGTGACTTTTTGGGCCATAGGTATATAAAGCTCTGATTAGGCATCCTTTTGCAGTTCTTATGAGCTGTTGTTTCAGGACCGCAATTTACGAGATAGCTATCTTGGCAACAGTGATCTGGAATCGCCTTGGATCTGGAATAGCACTTTTTACTGTGCTGGTAAGCCTGCTCCTTTACTGCCACATAGTATGTTTAAAACATGCTACTGGAGGCAATAGCAATATGAACATAAGAACACTGCTGGATCAGACCAACAGTCCACCTAGTTCAGTATCCTGTTTTCCTCAGGGGCCAACCAGATGTCCCAACAAGGATGCAAAGCTCACAGACACAAATATTTGCACGATTTATTTACTCCGTTTTTATCTTGCTCTTTCTCCAGGGAGCCCAGGATGGAGCACACCAGTTGCCCCTCCTCCATTTTGTTGTAAATAGTCAATAATTGTTTAATACTCAGACTATTTGATGGATCTTGCTCTATTGGAAAGAAGAGAGTTCTTTGCCCTTTAAAAATACTTTATTACTAAGGGTAAAGGTACACGGGATTGCTACAAATTAACAAAACACTAAGAGCTACATTTCTAAGCTTCCTATACTGAAGACAAGCACACACGTAATGGAGATTTCCTCCTTCTTCTTGACCCCTAGAAAGGAAGTCACCTGGAACAAATGACCAATCTGCATCAAAATAGAAGTTACTTTTCCCGGGCAAATCCCCCATTGGCTTAGTGCCAGGTATCCCTTCCAGGTCAGTCTAAACAATAGCAAACTAGGAATACAAGTTAACCCTATAATGACTGAATCAGACCTTGTAAACACATACATTTCCAACACATTTTACCTTTACAACAGCTCTGTGTAGTGGATTAAGGCATAAGAGAGTGACTGGCCCAAGGCTAGCCAATGAGCTTCTCTGAAAGAGTGAGGATCTGAACCAGGGTCTCCCAGTTCCTAATCCTGCACTACACCACTCTAGCTCTCTCCCTGTTGTTGCCTCCCAGCAACTGGCATACAGTGATATACTACCTCTAAACATGGAAGTTGCATTTAACAATTATGACTAATACGTATTAATGGACTTCCATAAATATAATCCATCTAAGTTAGCAGCTATCACTGCAGCCCTTGACAGTAAGGCATGATCCATGCAATGGTCACCTTAGGTTGGATTACTGCAACTCACTCTACAGAGGGCTACCCTTGAGGCTGACCCGGAAATTATCGCTTGTCCAGAATGCAGTGGTGGAGGTACTTACAGGTGTCCCATAACAGCACACATACATCCTGTGCTTTGCCAGCTGCACTGGCTTCAGGTTGAGTACTGGATCTGCTTCAAGGTTGTGGTTTTGACCTTGAAGGCCCTTAACGGTCTGGGACCAGCGTACCTGTGGGACCACTTCTCCTGGTATGTCCCCTGAAGAGCCTTGCATTGGGAAGATCAAAACTTACTGCTGGTTCCTGGCCCAAAAGATGTCTGGCTGTCCTCAACTAGAGCCTTGGCTCCAGCCTGGTAGAACTCTCTACCTGGTGACATCTGCGCCCTTCACGACCTAGCTCAGTTCTACAGGGCATGTAAAACAGAGATGTTCCACCAGGCCTACAGTTGAGGACAGCAATGGCCCACATCGTGGCTCTCATCATGGCCTCCTCCATGACTGGTCTCTGATCCACCTGGGAGAGGGAGTAAACCATATTTTTAAGCCATCGACTAATGCTGTTGATTTTATTGTAATCTGTAATTAATCTATTATAATATATTTTACCTTGTTGTGCACTGCTCTGAGCTCTTCAGGGAAGGGCAGCCTATATATTTTAATAACGATGATGATGATGATGATGATGATGATGATGATGATGATGATGATGATGATGATGATGGAAAAGATTATATGTTCCATGACTGCAACCTTTTCCCACAGTTTCCTGTGGGGAAAAGTTAGAAGGACTGCTGTGGCCTCAGAATGCAGTAGGTTGACATGGGAGAAGGCAGTCCATGAAGGATTGGCTTCAAGCCATATAGGGATTTAATGGTCAGTACTAGCACTTTGAATTGGGCCCAGAGGCAAATCGGGAGCCACTGTTGATAAAACAACCTAGACTGATGTATTCCCTACGACTCACTCCAGTCAACAATCTGGCTGCAGTGTTCTGTACTAACTGTAGCTTCTGGACAGTCTTCAAGGGCAGCCCCATGTAGGGCACTCCAGTGGCAAGATCTCCTCCACCACCCAGGATGGGCTTCAGCTGGCTCACCACTGGCCACTGCTGCCATCTGTTTATGCAACAGGAGTCCTGGGAATGGGAGTACTCAAAGTTTAGCAATAACACTAAATATGGCAATACAGGAAGTTAGTGTGGACATGCACTTAAGCAAATTCACTTTAACAGCAAAAATACACAGGAGACTTGTGACACCTTAAAATTAACAAAAAATGTTACTCCAGCATGAGTTTTCCATACTGCAGTCCATTTCTTCAGATGCTAAGAAGACAAAAAGTTAGTAAATCTTGAAGGTACCCCAAGAATCCTGTTTATTTAAGGTTCTCTTCTGAGGTCTCCTACTATTTACAATACTGTTAATTAAAACAAAATTTCTTGACTGACTCTCCAAGACTATTTCATTTGGGTCATGCCTCACTGGATGGAACCACCTGCTGACATGTCCTCTGCAAGTGGTTTTCCACAGTATCTTTCTATGTGGCATCACAGAGAGGTCTGGAAGGCCTTTTGTGGTCCAGCATCTCAAAGTGAGCAGACTAGATAGCCTTTCAGTTCCCTTCAATTCAGTCATTCCATATAGCTAATTTCTAAAAAACAACAACAACGCACAAATAGATCTGAATAGCTCTGAGAGCCAGTGTGATTTACTGGTTAGAGTGTCAAACTATAGGATCTCAGAGACCCCAGTTCGAATGTGCATTCTACCATGGAAGTTTGTTGGGAAACTTTGGGCCAGTCCCACATCCTCAGCCTAACCTACTTCACAGGATTGTTGTGAGGACAAAATGGCAGAGAGGTGAGCAACATAAGATCCTTTAGGTTCCCACTGGGGAGAAAGACATTGTATAAATGAAGTGAAATGAAATAAATACAAAACAAGCATCTTTAATCTGAATGATATCTACCTATATAGTGATGAAGTGTGACAGAGGACTTCTTTCTGTTGGGAGAAATACATTTCATAGTACAGCCAGCATTGCTTGTACGGCTTAAAAACCCGGAGCTTATTCAGCACATTTGATGTTTTATTTTCCTGAGTGGCTTTGATATTTAGCCTGCACTGTTGAGTAGCTTAATTAGACCATGATAGTTAAGTTTGGGGACAAAAGCATACATTCCCTACAATGTCACTAAGGCTTTTATACAGGTCAAAGGGCAATGCAGCCTAGATAATGTTTCCACCCGTTATTAAGAAAGTGAATACATACACATACACATCCTACAGGTATAATTTATTTATCATACAAATGTATAATACATGAATCTTTCATATTTTATTGAGGGACCGAAGCTGTTTTCGAGATGCACCTCTGTTATTAAATTTCCTGCATGCACACACAGTGATGTACAATACCTATCAGCTGACAAAAAGGAGCCTATCCCACCTAGGCTTCCTTTTCTGCAATAGCTACACTGACACATGAACCATTATGCTCCACTGATTACCTGCAGAGCAGGAGTCATTGTTAGACTTACATGACTCTATCATAGCTCTTTGGGAATGTTTTTGTACCACAAGATACACTTTTTGTTTGACACAGCTGGAAACCTATTTCAGGTTAACAGTATGGATGAAGAGACAAGCCAGTCGATTCCACTCTTGTTAACTTCTCCTTTTCTTAGCTTAACAATTAAGCATCCCAGATGGCACAACCCAGATATTGTATTCTGCTGCCATACCTTAATATCAAGGGGCAACAGAACACGCACACCCCTGGAAAACAAAATCTTCCCATCTCTGGATAGATCAGCAGCGAAATGTTAAGCAGAGTTACGCCCTTCTCAGTCTATTGACTTCAATGGACCTAAAAGGGTGTAAGTTCTTAGTATTGTGTGGTTCAGGGGGAGAGTGCCACAGGAACTAGGATTCATATTGGACTAAAACAGGGGTCAGATCTCCACTTATATATAAAGTTCTTTAGTTGATGCTGGGTCAATAACTCTCTCTGTGTGCGTGTGCCAGTGCTGTGAGTTCAAAATGGAGGGGAGAACCATGTATGCCACCTTGAGCTTCTTGAAGGAAGCACAAGTGAAAATTCTGATAAAAATGAAGAGTAGTGGCATGGAAAGGAGAGTAAGAAAAGTCAAGTGCTGAGTGTGGGTAGGTGGTGCAGGTGGTTAAAAACTGCCCTGCTGACTAATGTAATTCTGACTACTGTAATGCAATTCTTTTTTTTTAGTTGTTTTTATTGTTTTTGTTAAAGACTTTACAGAATGCAAATAAAGATATTAAACTGTTGTTTTTGTATGTTACAATTATGGCAATAACTTACAATAAATCGTAGCATAAATATATATTGCATAAAATAAAGCACCTATATTTGCTAATTGAAAGGGTGTATTTCTGTGAGTTGTCTACTGTTTGAAATTGATGATCTTGTGAATTGTGAATTATCTTATTTGTTCTAAGACCTTCTGTAATGAGAGTGACCTATAAGTATAACCATTTATGATATATGTGCTTTGATGGAAGTATATTGTTTGTTACCATATATTCAAGAACTGGAGCCCATATCCGAACAAATTTTGAATAGGTTGGAGTATTGCTATTGTTCACTCTATTCAATGAGTCTGTGGTTTTAGCCATGCTGATATAGTTGGCCAATGCATTACATGTAATCAAAATGTTTTGCTCTTATAGAATAATCTGATAGCAAAGACAAAGCTCTGTTGCTAAAGCTAAATAGATCTTAGACCTGTAAGCAGTCTTGAACCACCTGGGGATCCATAAATTAGACACACTAAGGCTGTGGTCAGGTGGGAGGTTAGAATCAGCTTAATAGCTGTTGCCCTGGGGATTTAAAATGTAGATTCAGATAGAAACATCACCTCCTGTCCCCCAGCCATTTTCACCTCATATTCATCTATCTTGAAGTTGGAGTATTTAGCCAATGTAATGTATCAAGATGGCCATGGCCACGTGGGCCTGGCCATGTGGTCAAACTAACCCTCAGACCATCAGACCGAGAAAAATAGCCAGCTTGGATCCTAGCATGGATCAATAGGTTCACGTGGATCCGGAACAAGGACCTATCAAAACTCGAGCTTGTAAATAGAACGAATCACAGGTAGCAGGGGTGTGTTGGGTGTGAGCGGGGAACTGCACATAAGCGAGCCTTGGACTGGCTAGTTTATCTTCCATGTTCCAATGTAACCAATAAACCTGAGCTGTTTTCACCATGCTACACCTGGAACCTCGATACTTTTCACTGGCGCCGAACGTGGGATCCAGGTGAGCCAGCCAGCCAGACTCCAAAGCCGGACCTGCAACGAGCATCGATCAACCAGACACCACACACTGCACCGCTTCCCAGCAGCAGAGCACCGTGCACCGTTCCTCTGATCAACACTCCCCGCACTGTCCCAGAGTCATGGCTGCCACCTCTGGAGCCATCGCAGATTTCGACCACACACATCCCAAGTTCTGGGAAGCATGGGTGCACAAGATGACCAACCACCTCGACTTCCATGACATCACGGATGCCGGTAAGAAGAGGGCCCTGCTAGTGAGCCCGTGTGGGGTGACCACCATCCGTCTGGTCAAAGGGCTCATCACTCCAGCAAAGCTGGAGGACAAAATGTATGATGACCTCCTAAAAATCTTGAATGGCTACTTCATGCCAAAGCCCACAAAGATGGTGAAATATATGGACTTATGGGCATATACACAAAAGTCTGGGGAAGCCCCCACCGTTTACATGGCAGAGCTATGCTAGCTAGTCATGGACTGTGAGCTGCCAGGGGTCAAAGAGATCATCCTCACGCAGTTCGTCTGGGGCCTCCACGATCCCAAACTAAGGAGGAAGCTCATGGGAAATGCCGAGTTGATGGCCGAGACCGCACTACAGACAGCCAACACATTTGAAAAGTTGGATTGTGATAGACCACCATCAGTCGCATCACACCAGATGTCCCCCACAATGGACCCAGGCTCCTCAGATGAGGAAGATGTGCTACAAGTCCAGCGGCCCGCTCAACGCAACTCCCGTCACCGGGCCACCACTCACCAGGAGACAGCAGGAAGAAGAAGAAGAAGAGATTGGATTTATACCCCGCCCTTCACTTGGCGTCTCAGAGCGGCTTACAAACTCCACTCCCTTCCCCTCCCCACAACAGACACCCTGTGAGGTGGGTGGGGCTGAGAGAACTCTGACACAAACTGCTCTTTTTCAAGGACAGCTGTGCCAGAGCTTGTGACTGACCCAAGGTCACATCAGCAGGTGCAAGTGGAGGAGTGGGGAATCAAACCCGGTTCTCCCAGATTAGAGTCCGCGCACTTAACCACTACACCAAACTAGCACGTCAGTCCATCACAACCAGGTACATTTCTTGCCCAGGGAGTCCTTCAATAAGATAAAGGTGACTGTATGTATAGAGGGTGCCCCATGCATAATGGAACTGGACACTGGGTCACCCCTCTCGATAATTTCAGAGGAGACCCTACACACGCTATGCCCTAATGGGTAACCCCTGTTAAAGAACACTGACCTCATGCTAAGGGACTTCCAGAAGAACCCTGTAGCTATTAGAGGAGTAGGCCAGTTCCGCATAAAGTATAAAACGTTTGATGGCCCTTTGGAACTGGTCATGGTAAAGGGTCGTCTCACCAGCCTGTTGGGGCTAGCTAGGTTCGACTCCTTGGGTCTGGCAGTAACCAGCATACCAAATGTGCAGTTGGGGGATTTCAGTGCCATGCACAATGAGTTCCCAGCTTTTTTCGATGGTTCACTGGGTCGCTACACAGGTCCACCGGTGGCCCTCACCCTAGATCCCACAGTGTACCCACTACACCTGAAAGCCAGGAGTGCCCCCATTTGCACTCTGGCCAAAAATAGAAACTGAACTTGACCACCTGTTTAGCCAGGGGGGTCTGGAACTGGTACCCCACGCTACGTAGGAAACCCCAATTGTCACACCGGTAAAGCCTAACGGGGATGTCAGGATTTGTGCAGATTATAAATGCACGATTAATAAAGCCCTCCAAGACCACGCATACCCTGTGCCCATGGTCAGCTATGTCTTAGCATCCCTGGCTGGAGCAAAGATATTTGGCAAACTGGACTTGGCACAGGCATACCAACAGCTGCCAGTTGATGACACCACTGCCGAAGCCCAGACAATCGTAATGCACTGGGGGGTGTTTAAGGTCAGGCGCCTACAGTTTGGGGTTAGTGTAGCTCCGGGAATCTTTCAAAATATGATGGACTGTTTACTTAAAGGGATTCCCAGAGTGCAACCTTCTTAAAAGACATTCTGATAGTGGCGCCATCGAACTTGCGTGCAGTTCTCCAGTGATTCGACAAAGCCGGGCTGAAAGTCAAGTGGGAGAAATGCCTCTTGGGAGTCCCTAGCATTGAGTTCCTGGGTTTCTGAGTTGACGCCAGCAGCATCCACCCCACACCCGAAAAAATCAGGGCCATCGTGGAGGCTTGCCTAGACCTGCTGAA
>NW_015168717.1:174484-175407 GCF_001447785.1 Gekko japonicus
GGAACTTTTATCACACCTTTCTCCCTCACAAGGCCGCGGTGGCAGAGCTCCTCCACCGCCTCTTAAACAAAAACACCAACTGGCAGTGGGGTACACACCATGCGGCGGCTTTCCAAGCCGTTATGGACCTACTAGTATCTAATGCAGTCTTGGCCCATTTTGATTAATCCCTTCCTGTGGTGCTTGCATGTGATGCATCGCCCTACGGGGTGGGGGCAGTATTGGGTTACAGGTTGGTGGATCGCCGTGAAGTCTCAGTGGCCTATTATTCATGCACCTTGTCTTCGGCAAAGCACAATTACACTCAAATTGACAAGGAGGCACTGGCAATCATGGCAGGGGTCTGGAAGTTCCACAATTATTTGTTCGGCTGGCCCTTTACAATCATCATGGACCACAAGCCACTGTTGGGGCTCTTAGCTCTGGACTACAAATCTACAACGAAAATAGGGAAAGGGAACTACAATTAGGGATAAAGAAAAGAATACCCACTACTATCTAAAATCCTAAGAGAGGAGATCCTCAAAATCGCTTAATTACAAAGTCAGTTCTAAACTCGCTAACAATTTTTTTGAACTTCATCAGATCTGCTAATACAACTTTTGAATCTTAAATTAACTGTTAAAAAGAAAAATCCCAAAGCATCTTGTTACTATCAACTCTTTTCAAAGGCACAATACAGAGTCCTTCAGCCTTCATTTCTTCTCATCCTGTCTTCTTCAAAGTTTATAAGGACTTTTAGGAGCCGCTGCCCCCTTCTCTGACAGAGAGTCCTCTCCAGAAGACCCCCCAGTCCAGTTCACCACTGGACTTACTGTCCTCTTTATTGCCTTTCTCTTGCTCGCCCATCTGGATTTTCAAAAATTCCCGTGCTTTGGAAACAGAGTCAATCTTTTCCTTTTTATCTTGAAGTTTGAAGGTTA
>NW_015168717.1:175650-181147 GCF_001447785.1 Gekko japonicus
CTGAACACCGGATGGGCCAGCACTTGACAACCCGGCTGAACTGCTTACATCCAGACCGGGCCCCCGACCACGGCCCAGTCCTGGTTCAGCAAGAAGCACTGCGAGGATTCTTTCTGGAGGATTCGGTATATGCTCGGAACTATGGCAGAGGACAACCTTGGGCGCCAGTCCGAATGGTAAGGGTGACGGGACCTCTCTCTTACAAGGTCTACAGAAGAGGGACAGTGGCTACGGAGGCACGTAGACCAACTCCGCCGCTGTCTGCTACCTCATGAGGACCAGAGGGCCACAAATGCAGAGGACAGTGAAGCAGAACTGGAGCCTGAGGAACAAGCAGATGTACCAGTGGAACTAGATGTGCCAACGGTTCCGGCCCTGGGCCACACTCCAACACTGAACCCCAAAACAGATGGTAACCAGTGGGACATCGCCAACCACCATGACAGTGCCAGTAGCATCAAACAATGAACAAGGGGCTCCCCTGGTGGAGCTCCGTCAATCAACGAGAGAACGCCAGATGCCAGACTACTTGCGGGACTATGTATGTTAGTACTTCGGAACTATGGGGGGGAGGAGGGGTGTAATGTATCAAGATGGCCATAGCCACGTGGGACTGGCCATGCAGTCAAGCTAACCCTCAGACCATCGGTCCGAGAACAATAGCCAGCTCGGATCCTAGCACGGGCCAATAGGTTCACGCAGATTCAGAACAAGGACCTATTGAAACTCAAGCTTGTAAATAGAACAAATCACAGGTAGCAGGGGTGTGTTGGGTGTGAGCAGGGAACTGCATATAAGCCGGCCTTAGACCGGCTACTTTATCTTCTGTTTTCCAATGTAACCAATAAACTTGAGCTGTTTTCACCATGCTATGCCTGGAACCTCAATACTTTTCAGCCATCTTAACAGATGTCATTGTTGTCACCCCGTACTTCCAGATGTCTAATCACACCGTTGTACACTCCAGCCAGTCAGGAAGTGAGGCTTCTGGTTTCTGGCTGCCATTTCTTTTCTTCTATGAAGCAATATGTGCTTAACCACATATTCACCCCTGGTGATTGAACGATACTGCACATACACATGAAGACCTTTACAGATGATGAAGCTGCCTGACCCATCCACCCCTGGTGACCGCACAACCAATGTCTGATCGGTCAACCCCTCAGTGAGTTTGGGGTGAAGGTGGGGTGACTAGTGGATATTCTCCGAAACAAATAGTTATGGGGAATTTGGAGGCATGACCAGACTGTGCCAAGCCTGTGGTCTGACTGCAGCCTTAGAGCTCTTCAGAAGATGATCCTGGTGTAAGCATGATAAATGACTAACAGCTAATGATGCATGTTGCAAGTAACCAAACTATTTTACACAATAGTTGCAATCATCATGTGAGAAACATGTTCACCTGAACCCATGCTAAGTTTTCTGATTATCATGTCTATCTTTTATGCCAACAAAATTAATTCACTCCATGCATGCAGCATAAACATCATGTACTGTATCTACTTGAAATCTCATCACACATATGCTCACACATACTGAAATACATTTCACTCTGGTTTGCATGATGACCTTCTCTTTGTTTGAATACTAACACCTAACAACCACAGTGATGTGACCTATCCCCCAAATATTTCTTGTACTGAATTCTCTGATCATGCCTGGGAAGTCTCATGCCCCCTAAATCTGTGAAATACATGCTTTGTGTGCTTTCATAAAAAAGATTTTGAGAACCCTTTAACTTAGGTGTCCTGATTTCAAGTCCTGTGGTGGCTGGTTTAATACTTAATTGTTGTGCATTCCCTTAGGATCAAATCAAGAGACAAATGAGGGTCCAAGAATTTTTAAAATAGGACCTTGTATAGATTTACTGATAAAACAACGAAACAATGATTGTAATATACAAGTAAAAATAAATATTATTACCCAAAGCCACTACTATAGAACTCAGACTCTAGGTCTGAATTCCCACTCTGCTATGGAAGCTTGCTTGGTGTCCTTAGTCCAGGTACACACTCTCAACCTAACCTGCCTCACAGAGTTGTTGGAGTGAGGATAAAAAGAAGGGGGGGAAACAATGGTGTAAACACAACTTTGGGTCCCTATTGGGGAGAAAGGTGAGATATGAATAAAGTAAATGAAAATATTGTCTATGCATGTTTATTCACATCCATCTACCCATAAATTATATATATTTTTTAAAAAACAACTTTTTGGATGTGTCAGTTTTTAATATTTGGACTCTTTTCTGCCTTTAAAGAAATTAATCATGAATCAAAAATATAATTCTTTATATCACTGCAAAGTATCTAAACAAGCTCCCCAATGGTATTCAACACTTCTAGCAGAACATGTCAGAGCTGCACAATACAGCTACAGCATGTCAGATCCATGCAACACCAGCTCTGGTAGAAAAAGACATTCGTCAATGTCTTAGTGCAACTGATGCCAGCCAAGGGAATTTCTTGCTGTAAAATTGTGGTTACAAATCCAATGGAAAAACCTGTGAACAAAACAGTCAGCTGAGAGGAGGGGGAGTAACATCTCAATGCAAACTGTGCAGTCAGAGATAAGTTGTGCATGACTTCTGAAACCCACTTAGGCCTACATTGACAATTGTTCTAACTGAACTTATGGGATATGGAAAGTTGGCCACTGAACTGTACTAGCAAATGTTGCTTAAAACTGCAATTACTTGTACATTTCCAATGAATTCCATTTCTGTGTGATGTGCATACATTACAGCATAAATGTTGTCGCTTAGCATAGCCTTGGCTAATTGTCAGGTTGCACCTTTCTTTAATGAGTTTCTTCGAAGTTGCCCCAGCAACACAGGTACGATTTCATTCAGCTCCAGCTGGGGCTGTCATAAGAGGAAAGGGTTGCAGTGTCTGATTAATGAAAATAATAATTATATACAGATAAGAAGTGTGTGTGTGGGGGGGAGAGTCAGAAAGCGAATGAAGATTCCGTGTTACTTTAAACAAAGAAGAGTTAAGGCCTTATCTTAACTATGCATTGGCACTGCAATGCGAAATGGTCATGCAAAATTAATTTTTAATGTGTTCAATTTATATTAAAAATTTGTGCAAGTGTGTGAATTTTTTTCCAAGGCTAGAATGCTACTTCATTTAAGATATTCCCTGAAGGTGTTTTTTTTTTAAAGGAAGACTCTTAAACTGAAGCCATTTTAAGGGTTTTATGAGACATTATGTAAGCTTTCATATGCAAGTTAGTCGTTAAGTACCAGATATTATATTCTGTAATATGCTTAAGTGATATTAGAGGCTGCACATAGCCTGCAGTAATGGCTATTGCTGCTTTTTTAATTTATCAAGAAAATGTTGCTTAAATAAGGAGCAAATCAAGGCTGGGGCGTAGCAAATATAAACATAAAGAAAGTAACAGTATTTTTTATCACTTTTCTACTTTCAGCAAAACTCCGTCTACATGCCTTTCTTGACACAAAGGCTAATATATAAAAGGAAAAGCAGTGAACTGGAGCATACTGCATATCACTAAACAATGGGTGTCCATGACACCTTAGCTAGCATATGACACAGAGGAGGGTTGACTTGTTTGTTTTAGTCTTTTCCTTCTGTATGACTTTTTGGCATTAAAAGAAATTGGTATCTTATTTTTCAACATAAGTCCAAAAGAATTCCTGGAGTGTTCTTCCTCCAAAGAGATTTTTTTAAGCCGGATTCATCAGTCAGGTTATGAAAAGTTGGATTTAAGGAAAATAAATTAAAGAATAAACTGTCCTTCTCTCTCTCTTTTTTTTAATTTTTAAAGAGGGCCAAGGGGAAAAAAGGCCAACAGTTTAAGCTGACAGGTCTGTAAAAATAAAGCCACTTGACATCACTTTAATAGACCTACTGTTCCAGTTCTTTGTGTCAAAACTTTGGAGATGGATTCAGAAATTGTTTAGAATATGTTTAGAGATGGGAAGCTAACTTCATGAGAGATAAAAACAAAAGTGTTGTAAGAACTGGACCTCCACTGGCTTCTGTTTCAGATCTTGGGACCACTGGTGATTGCCACACAGGAATGCTAAGAAAATTAAAATATTTTGTTGGGGGGGAGGATACTGTAGAAGTGTGATGTCTGCCTTACAGTTACATTTAGAAATGAGTAGAACTTTGTGTTTCATGCAGTCAGTGCTCTGGAATTTAACCATCCATTCTTTAAAATCAGGAGTGTCTCCTAAGGCATCCTTGAGCTAGACCAGTCAGACAAACAGTGAACAGTGCCATGATCAAACATGTCCCAAGAGCCTCACAACTACCTCACAGGAGGCAAAAAGAAACATTTAACCACTCCAGTTCTCACATCCTCAGATCTGCAATCCTTTTTCCAGTCTCTAGCAGATTTTTCCCCCTCAGCCCCAGAAACTGCTCTTCGCTGGACTTCAGCTTCTCACATTCCCTTCATCTTCCAATAGCAAATGTCCTTTTAGAGGAATCTGCTACTGAGCTGTACCATTCCCAACAATGGATGGGGGAATTGGAGGCTTGAATGCTTCCAATATGATGAAATAATCTCTGACCCTACTAAACATGGCATGTTACAGAGAAGGTATGCCCCAACCCTTTTCACTTTCATGCTAGTTTTACATGTGCATGAAATGTTTTGATATCAGGGAGCACCCATTTGGATGCATTACATAGGTAAGCATAGGTTCCTCTTTTATAGGAGTTTTACTGCAGCTCTTGCCCCCATCCTATTCTTACCCAATCTAAAGCTGTAATCATATCTACTAAGGAGTAAGCCCCATGAACTATGTGGGACTTACTTTCAAGTAAACATAGAATGGGGGGATATTCAACGCTATAAGGAAAAAAGAAGGGCCCCCAAATAAAGACTCCCAAAGCTTTCACAAGAAAAATTGAAATGGGGATTTCTAAACTGAAATTGGTAGGAGCTTTAGAAAAACCACCTGGTGCTTTTTAAAAACAAAAAAATACAACCAGACTGCCTATTACAATAAGAGACAGGTGTGACTGATAACTGAGACAGCATTTTTTTTGGGGGGGGGGCAGAGTAGTCATTATACTTGCCATGATGTCACCTGGCTTGTACTGAAGCACTCTGCCCTCCATTTCTTACTACAGATCTTCACAAGCTCTAAATAGGCCATCTTTTATCACATGACTAGTCACAAACCCATCAACTGGATTAGAAAATTCTTATTTGGAATGGTATGATGTATCAGATGAGACCCAGATCCTGCAGGACCTCCCCAGGTTCTGCTGGGCCCGTAAGGCTGAGCTTTTCTGTCAGGCCTTTCCCAGTTAAGTATATTTGGGGGGGTTTAATACTGGATCCACCGCTATCAGTTATGAACGGTTTGTTTTTATACTTTGTATTTCTATACTGTTCTAGCTATATTTATTATGTCTTTTTTATACTGTTGTGTGAACTGCTCTGAGCTCCACTTTGTGGGGAAGGGGTAGTATATAAATGAAAATGATAAATTAATATCAGTGAAAGTGGGGGG
>NW_015168717.1:182077-188253 GCF_001447785.1 Gekko japonicus
CTAAACTGAAATTGGTAGGAGCTTTCGAAAAACCACCTGGTGCTTTTTAAAAACAAAAAAATACAACCAGACTGCCTATTACAATAAGAGACACGAGTGACTGATAACTGAGCCAGCATTTGGGGGGGGGCAGAGTAGTCATTATACTTCCCATGACGTCACCTGGCTTGTACTGAAGCACTCTGCCCTCCATTTCTTACTACAGATCTTCACAAGCTCTAAATAGGCCATCTTTTATCACATGACTAGTCACAAACCCATCAACTGGATTAGAAAATTCTTATTTGGAATGGTATGATGGATCAGATGAGACCCAGATCCTGCAGGACCTCCCCAGGTTCTGCTGGGCCCGTAAGGCTGAGCTTTTCTGTCAGGCCTTTCCCAGTTAAGTATATTTGGGGGGGTTTAATACTGGATCCACCGCTATCAGTTATGAACGGTTTGTTTTTATACTTTGTATTTCTATACTGTTCTAGCTATATTTATTATGTCTTTTTTATACTGTTGTGTGAACTGCTCTGAGCTCCACTTTGTGGGGAAGGGGTAGTATATAAATGAAAATGATAAATTAATATCAGTGAAAGTGGGGGGGTTGCAAAGATTCTCAGGATATTATTTCAGGGACTTTGGAAAAGGGAAACACAGTGCTTATAATCCCGCTTACCTATTGAAGTCCTGTTGAAGTCAAATAAAATTACCTGTTTGTGTGCATAAAAGGGGAGTCAGACTTATAAATCATATAAGTTATGACCTTCAGAGTGTGAACAATAGATTATATAGGTTGATTATTCAGCGATAAGTCCTGAGGCTTTACGTATTTGGGAATAGTTGACTCCTAGGTTCAAATTATCACACAAACATGGTGTCTGCATTCTGAATTGTTCACACAATGTCCATTGCATATACACATCCATGTTACAATTCGTTTAGTGGCAATTCTTTAAAAAATGTAAAGAAAGTAAACTAACTTAAAATAAATGTTCTGGGGGGAACCCCACATAAACAAATATCCCCCCCACACTGAGTTTATTTATTTGACAACGATGCAGTTGCTTACATTTCTACAAATGTTTTATTTCTTCTTCCTCCGCACCTGTCCCTCAGTGAACAGAGACACATCTGTCTCTTCTTGGCATGACATGCACGCATCTACATCTGTGAAAGATAATTCCATTTTTGAAGGAAGCAGTGTCTACTTTTACTCTCCCGCAGACTGTTAGAAAATATTGCACAATGAATTTTGTGTCTCGCAGGAAGGCTTCTCAATAGTGAATAGAAAGGTTGGAATGGATACAACAAAACTAAAATCCTACTTGAAACACTTAAAAAAAAACCACCATACAATTTTACTGAAAGCCATCATGGATTTGCTATGTTCTTAAATTTAGTGTTAGCAATATGTATGGTGTTCAGTTAAATCATCCACAAATGGGAGTTTGGAGATCAGCAGGGAGAGGGAAAGGATACAGAAGCCTTCACTTGCAAAACAATATATCATATCCTGTGAAGGCTGAAAATGTTTATCATTTGAAAAATGTTTAGCAGATTATATGGGATGGGATAGTCTCCCCAGTTTATTTTTCAAGGATACTACCAAAAAATAAATAAATGCATAGGCAGACATAAACTAGCATAAACCATGTGTTATTCGGATCATCAATGGGCACCAGGGCCCATAACCAACAGCCCCTGATGGATCATCAATGGTCACAACCGATGATTAACCTCTGTATTTCATCACAGTTTTCAACTTGGTAGGTTTGGAACATTTAGGTACTGGATTTTGATGACGCAAAGATCTGAAATACACCACTCTGAACTTTGGTTCCTTTGCACGGAATGTAACATGTCACTTCTCAAATATCCAGTCTTGTTTCTTCATTATATAGTGACACTTTCTACCCCAATTTGAACTTCTTTGTCTCCTGAAGAATACCTGAACTGACAATAATACCTGAACTACCTGAACTACCTAAATGCAGAATATCTCAGCATTGTCAGGTATTCCAATAACTCAGCACCAACACACAGGACCTAAGTGGGTTCAGTTTGTTGATCAGAGTAAAGGACACTCCATGAACATCTGTGTCAGGAATAACATAAAACGAGCAGGCTAAGCAGTTATACCCCAATCATACAAGACCCCTGATGAGCAGAGGCCAATGAGCAAACACCTGCAAGCGCAGGGAAAAGCTAATGGACCCAGTGAGGGCAGGAGACTGGCAAACGAGGCAGGATGGATACACCAGGCGCTCAAGGACATGGAGAGATAAGGCAACAGGGAGAAGACAGCTGCAGGGAAAAGTAGTGTGACAAAGCGCAAGCACACAGCCCACACATTCCATCACATTAGGCAACCCGTGGTGGTCTCAACCGACATCCTGCCCCCCCCCAAGCCCCCCCACTTTAGCCGGAAAGTGAATATAGAAGCGACGCACAAGGCAAGGGGCATTTACATCAGATGCTTTCACCCACTCCCTATATTGTGGGCCGAAATCCACCCACTCCACCAAATACTGCAAAACCCCATGCTTTAAGCAAGAGTCCAGGATGCGAGCGACTTCAAAATGCAGCTGACCATCCACCATTGAGGGGGGCACGGGGCATTCTGGGCACCAGACGTTGGTCCCTGGGTCCTTCCTGAGGAGAGAATAGTGAAAGACAGGGTGCACCTGTTTCAGATTCTTAGGCAAATCGGGTTCAACAGTCACGTTGTTAATTTTATGGATAACTGGGAACGGACCAATGTATTTCCATCTCAACTTGCGACTGGGTTGCACACCCCTCAGGTTCTTCGTAGAAACATAAACCATGTCCCCCACCTGTACCTCCTACCCCCACTAGGGTTGCCAAATCGGACTTACCTCACCAGCGGGGGACTCTGGGGTGGCTCCTGGAGTGTGTGCGCGTGTGCAGAGCATACGCGCGCTGCATGCACGTCACAGGGAAGTGACGTCATGATGCCAGACATGCTGGGGGCGGGGCCACATCCATTTGAGGGGAAAACTCTATGTTTCCCCCTCAAATGGCTGTGGCCCTGCCCCCAGCATGCCCGGCATCATGATGTCACTTCCCTGTGACGTGCACGCAGGGGTGGGGTTCCCTCGGGGCCCGATTCCACGGGGGCAGAAATTGGGCCTCCAAAGCGGGGTGGAAATCCGCCCCCCGGGGGGACTTAGCAACCCTAACCCCCGCAGTCGTTTACAATCGGCCTGAACTTTGTTGGCAGCCTTAGCTTTATCCAAGGTTTTCTGCAAGAGAGGCCAGGCAGTTTGAATGTGTGTCCACCAATCAGTCACATCCTCCCCCACCTGCCGGTCTGTAGGCAGAAGGGGAAGGGGTTGACTCTCATAACCATGGACTGCCATGAACGGGGAAACCCCTGTGGATGTGTGAACAGTGTTGTTGTAGCAATACTCGGTGTAAGGGAGTAAGTCCAACAAATCATCTTGTTGGAAATTAGTGACACATCTCAGGTACTGTTCCAGGGTTTGGTTAACTTGTTCAATTTGGCCATCAGTTTCCTGGTGATAGGCACTGTTGAGACCCCGTTCCACCCCCAATACATCCAGGAGCCCTCCCCAGAATTTGGCAATGAATTGATGGCCCCTGTCAGAGATAACCTTCAGAGGAATGGAATGCAACCTCACAATATGTGTCATGAAAAATTGTGCTAGAGCTTTGGCCATGGGCAGCTGCTAGAGGGGTGTGAAATGAGCTTACTTGGAAAACAGGTCAACCACTACCCAAATCACGGATTCCCCTCTGCTAGGTGGCAGGTCGGTGATAAAATCCATTGAGACCAGTTCCCAGGGTCTCCCTGGAGTTGGCAACAGCTTGAGGAACCCAGGAGGTTTCCCCGGGTGGGGCTTACACATCAGGCACATTTGACAGGATTGCATGCAAAGGGAAACGTCCTTGCGCAGGCCTGCCCACCAGAACTGGCGCTGTAACAAATGCAACATTTTAAAGTAGACCAAATGCCCCACCAGTTTAGATCCATGTGCCGCCTCCATTACTCGGCCCCGTAGAGTACCCGGGATGAACAAATGGTGCTCTTTGAACCAACAGCCATTCGCACGTTGCTCCAGAGTCCCATCCTCCTCCACCCCCACATGGTCAGTGTCAGAGAAGGCGGAGGTGAACTCTGCAGTGCAGTCCTTCCCCCCTAGGGCAGGCCCACCTTGGCACAACTGCTCATCACCACTGCCCCTCCCAACTGGGAGGGCATAAACATAGAGTCCAGTACCGCCTCCCTGTGGCTGTCGTGCTGCAGGAGGTGGGACAATGTGTCCGCTAATGAATTAGCCTTTCCCAGGAAGTGGTGGAGAGTGAACCGGAACTTGGAAAAGAAATCAGCCCACTGAAGCTGCTTGGCATTCAGGTTTCGGGGGGTGCACAAGACATCTAGGTTTTTATGATCAGTCCACACCTCGAAAGGTATCCGAGCACCCTCCAACCAATGTATCCAAGTACAGAGGGTGAGCTTGATAGCCGCCGCCTCCTTGTCCCACACTGCCCAGTTACGCTCAGTGGAATTAATTAAACTTGTGGGAAACATAAGCCAGGGGGTATAGTTTTCCATCCTCCCCCTCCTGCAAAATGGCCCCGCCCATGGCCGCATCAGAGGCCTTGACCTGAACTATAAAATTCTTATGTTCGTCAGGGTGGGGCAACACCAGTTCAGACATAAACAGGGTTTTGAGCTCATCAAAGGCATTTTGACATTCTGTTGTCCACATCAGCTTGTCACTGTGTTTGGTGCTGTCCGGACCCTTCCCTTTAGGCTTGAATAGGTCTGTGACCAGGAGGGCCACCTGAGCAAAATTGGCGATGAAATTTCTATAGTAATTTGCAAATCCAAGGAAGGATTGAAGCTGCCTACAGGTGCAAGGGGCTTCCCACCCGAATACATCTCGCACCTTAGCAGGATCCATTTCTAAACCCCTGGGTGAAATCCTGTAGCCCAGGAAATCAATCTCCGACCTGTGGAACTCGCAAACAGCTTATTCTTGTACAACGTTTGAAGCGCCTTCCTTACCAATTCCACATGAGACTCTTCATTGCAGGAGTACAGCAAAATATCATCTATGTAAATAAGGGCCCCCCTGAATAGGTGTTCATGCAACACTTCATTGATCAAGTTCATAAACACCCCCAGCACCCCCTGGAGACCAAACGGCATAACTTCATACTCAAATTGCCCCAAAGGGTTATTAAACAGTTTTATATTCACCCCCCTCTTTGATGCACACTCTGAAGTATGCATCTTTTAAGTCCAGTTTGGAAAAGATTTCCGTTTTTGCTTCCTCTTCCAAGTGGTCTTTGATTAAGGGGAGGGGGTTGGCATTGGTGGCTGATACCGCATTCAGGCCCTGGTAGTCTGTACACAAGCACAACCCCCCATCCTTTTTCTTCCTGAACAACACAGGGGCCACAAATGGGGAGGAGGCAGGGTGGATGAAACCCCAAGCTAGGTTTTTATCAATGAACTCTCGCAGCACCTCCTTCTCTGTGGGGCTCATCGCATAGAGCTTACCCTTGGGCAGTTTATGTCCTGGTAATAGCTCAATGGCACAGTCAGTATTGCTCTGTGGGTGAATCCAGTTTATGGCAACATGCTGGCAGACACATCTCCTGGACCTCCCGGGGATGTGATCTGTGCACCAGCAGAAAGGAGGGGGTGCGAAAAGTCGCTACCCCCCAGGGCCTTGGCAAAAGGCTCCTAGTCATGGGGCTTTTGAGGGGTGGCCTCTTCACCAGCGCGATCCTGGGGAATTGAGGCACTCTTTCGCCCCAGCAGTCCTGCTGCTGAGTGTCCGTATGGATCTACAGCCGCTGACCGGGACAAGCGTCGGAGATCGAGCATTTTAAACATATGCCAAGTGAAGTCATATGACCAATAATCAACTGTGAGTCGGGTTAAAGTGAAACGAGAATTTAAAAAGAAAGCTACCCCCTGGGAACAGCAAAAAAAGCGAGCGGGGGACGGGCCCCTCCCATATGCATGAACTAAACAATGAAACACTCAGGGGGGAGCGGAAGAAAAAACATTGAAATCTATTTTGAGAGACTTACCAGAGTGCGGCTAAGAATATGGGTGTATTTCAGAAACTTTAGCAAGTTTTCATAAAAGTAAACAATCCATAAAGATGGCGGGGAAGAGGGCAAAGAAA
>NW_015168717.1:188986-196950 GCF_001447785.1 Gekko japonicus
CCCTATTGAGATCAGGGCCCTGTGTGATCTTCTTCAATTCTGCAGGGCCTGCAAGATGGAGCTGTTCCACCAGGGTTTTGGCTGAGGCAGTAGACATCCCTATATGGCCTCCCTGAGGTGGTTGTCACCCACCTACCAACCCAAATAACATGCCTGGGAACCTCCCACAACCAGCTGACTTGTCAGAATTGTGGTTGTGTTTTAATGTTTAGTCTTTTTAATTGTTTAAATTGTTTACATTTTAATTGTATTTATTGTATTGTTTTATAATGTTACCCGCCCTGAGCCTGCTTGCGGGATGTTAGGGCTATAAATACAAACAAACAAATAAATAAATATATTCAGGGGTCTTGTTGTAGAAAAAGAGCTGCCGGAGCTCATTAGCATAACTCATTAGCATAACTTATTTGCATATGCCACGCCCCCTGACATCACCGGAAGTGACAGAAGGCCACACCCCCTGACATCACCGGAAGTGTGTCAGAAGGCCCGGCTACTTACCCTCCTGCTTCATCCTCATTCCCAAACGGAATGAGGATCGAAGCAGAGGGCGGGGTAAAGAAGGGGGTGGGGCTTCACCACGTGACCGCCCCGCCCCCTAGAGGTTCTCTTCCGGAGCTCCGTACCTGAGAGCTCCCCCCCGACTAGAGCCCTGAATATAAAAATAACAAGATCAGCTCACTTTGCTAGCAGTGTCTCTTTCTATCTTTGGGAACTCACATTAGGCTGCATTTAAGGCCTGAACCAAGGATTTTAAAATGGCCAAAGATTTTATGGAACCATTTTCTTCACGGTCCCTATTAAACATGCAGTTCGCCATATGGTCAGATATAGTTTAAAGAAAGGCTGTGTGGAACAAAGCAATACTTCTAGATTGTGTGAACTTGCATTAAGCTCACACAATAATTTACTTGTTCACTGATTCGTACACACAAACAAACTGGCATGGTGAGGATATGAGTACAGCTTACCTTGATTGTGTTGTGAGTCTAGCAAAATAGCCAATAGTTAGTTCACCAAGATTATAACTTGCAGTTCAACCTCCAAGTGCCAAGTAATGTTATGCTCAACCCACTGTTGCAAGTTTTAAGTGTAATGGTAAATATAGACTTAGGTTCCAGTTGTTCTAGGGATGAAACAATCACACATCTGGACTGCAGTCACAGCTATGCCCAGATCCACTCAATCCACATTCCAGGAGAATATCTGTGATAGGATGCAAGCAGATGACTACATGAAGGTCATCAGTAAAAAGGAAAAGGTAAAGGTTTCCCTTGCTCAGAAGCCAGTTGAATCCGACTCTAGGGTGCGGTGTTCATCTCCGTTTCCAAGCCAAAGAGCCAATGCTGTCCGAGGATGTTTCCATGGTCATGTGGCTGGCATGACTAAGCGCCGAGGTGCATGGAACGCTGTTACCTTCCCACCAAAGTGGTACTATTTATCTACTTGCAATTTCTTGCTTTTGAACTGTGCTGAACCCCTATACTCCAGTTTCACATTATTGATTGTACAAAGATTAGTATGAAAGGGGGAGGGGTCCTGTAACATCCAACATTTGGGTCACATAAACCGCTATTACAGATTCCACCATAACCATGGATGACTTTAATCACTGCTTCTTTACAATGTACACTCCTTCAGAATAGACTCCATGTTTTGTTGATAATGATAATGGAGTCCAGTAGCACCTTAGAAACCAATAAGATTTTTGGAATATGAGCTTTTCAAGAAAAGGAGCTTTGACTCTGAAAAGCTTTTACCCTGGAAATCTTGTTGGTCTTTTGTAAAGTGAACACTTGTTGGCTGTTTCTTACAAACAGGTTTACACATGTACAAGCAAGTTGTACATGTATTAACTGTAATGTGTGGACAGGGCTAGATTTGTTGTGGGGGAAAAAACACCAATGACATTGGGGGGTCCTTAACCTGAATGCTATTTCTAGGTGAGGTCTCTCATTCCAGAATATGATCCTGGTGTGTTTTTGCTTCCTTAGCCTTATGTTCGATTGTTTGACTGCAAAATATGGAAGAATGCAGGCCTCTGTCACCCCAATGGAAATGACAGGGACAAAATGGAGACTAGAAATAGGACACTGTCAGGACTTACCTTATTACCACTTTTGTGGGTTACAGAGCCATGGGAAGAGCAGCAGGGCGGACATGTGGCTGGTGATCTACATGGCCTGGGTGCAGGCATTGTCCAGTGACAGCAGAGGGATGGCCCCCTGCATGCAGTGCCCATGTCAGGAGGGCAGGGTTGCAGGTAGCTTTGCCTCTTTGGTGGGTTGGGATGTGAGGTTCATTGAGCAGCGGGCGAGTCACCCAATTCAGGATACATCACTATGCTGTGCCAGTGCTCCTGTGGTGTAATCAATAGACGCTGTGACATTTTTATTTCTGCAAATCACTGTGGTCTGGTTGCATCTTTCCTCACCTGTGTACCCCCTCTATGCCCCTGGGCCTACAAGACCCAACTCATGCATAATATGAAGGCAAATGACTTGCCTGGGTCACGTGTTCCTAGGGTGGCCACAACTGGCAATGTTTTGTCTTCCAAGTTTTGTCTTCCAAGATGCCATGAAGTCTAATAATTGACAGTGTTAATAATATTTTCTTTAGTGCTCACTGATGAGCACAGGAATCTGCTGTATATTAAGACAGACCACTGTCTACTCTGAAAGTGGCTCTCCAGAGTCTCAGGTAGAAGAGTGTCACATCATTTGTTACTAAGGGTGTCAACCACCAGGTGGGCCCGGGAATTCTTGTGGAATTACAACTGATCTCCAGCTTACAGAGATCAGTTTCCTAAGAGAAAATGGCAGCTTCAGGAGGTGGAGTCTATGGCATTAAATCCCCACTGAGCTCCTCCCCTTCCCCAAATTCTTCCCTCCCCCGGCATCATCCCTCAAACTCTAGGAATTCCCAAAGCCAGAATTGGCAGATCTTGTTTTTATGTGATCTTTTTAACTGGCGATGCCAGAGGCTGAGCCTGGGATCTTCTGCTTACAAAGCAGATGCTCCACCACTGTCCTGTGGTGCCTCCCCCTCAGCATCTGCTGATTCACTCTTTTCTCATTTCCCCTGTCTCTCTGACCTTCATGAAATGCTAACAAAGACTGCCAGGGGCCAGAACAGAAGCTAGATAAAAATGTTTCCAAATATTGTAGACTGTAGTTAATTTTCCTGTGTGGATTACTTGTAATATCTGTATTAAAGAATGACATGTATTTGCTTTGAATGAATGTTTGACTGCACATCTCTAGTGCGGAGCTCCAGTTCCAACATTCATCTTTTCCCTTGGAATCCTTAGTTGCTAGTGCTTGCTGTAACAGTTTATTTCTATGTGTTTCCCAGTTTAAAGAAAGGATGGAAAAAATATTGACAGAGTGTTATATAATGTGTATTATTTACTTGAGAGCTGTTCTGGACTATTGGGTAAATATATAGCCAGGCAGTTTTAAGAAACACGTATTATGTACCCAAGAGACCAGAAAGCCTTTGAATGAGCTTTTACAGTCTATTGGGTAAATATGTATTTAGGCAATTTTTCAAAATACATTACAACTCCTTCAGTGCCATTCTGGTCAATTGGTTAAATATGTATTTAGGCACCATTTTTTTAAAGTCTTTTATGTAGCTGATAGACTGAGGAGTAGTAGCTGCTAAATATGTTTCAGAATTCTTAAACATGTATAATTTACATTATTCCATACATTTTGAGCTGATTCTTGCCATTGAATATTTCATTTGTTGAGAGTGAGGGCAATGCACTGTGGCATATTATGGGACTTACGAGGGTGGGGGGAAATCAAGGCCTTAGATAAGGCATTGCATAGTAAGAATCAGTGCAATTCATATGCATAATATTACTAATATATTCATTCAGCAATGTGGGAACTTCTGCTGAGTTTTGTAGAATAGCTATTTCATTTCAGGAGACACGTAAATTGCTTATGCATTATGAGACTGTAAGCTACAGGTCATATATAACCATGGGAGTGGAAAGGCTTCTCCCAGACTTCTTTTCAGTTTTGGGGAAAGCTGGATCTGTAGGCAGATTGACACTTGTCTGTTAATACAATATCTATCATTTTATTTATTTTTATTTACTTCACTTATATTCTCATTTATAGTCTCAACAGGGACCCAAAGCAGCTTAAGTTAGCGTTGGCCAGACCCCGCCAGGGTAGGGGGAACCTCGCCTTTGGGGGTGCTTACCCACTTCCAGTCAGCTGGCCAATGGGGGGAAATCCTACCCCCAGCTAGCCTGAAGATGATGTGATGACGTCACCCAGAAGTGACGTCATCATGTATCTAACGTTGCACGGCAGTGCACTAGTTCTTGGGCAAAACTCTATGGTAAAATCACCTGCAAACCATAGAGTTTTGCCCCAAAGCCAGAGCATCAGTCCTTGATGTCAGCGACGTTATGATATCACTTCCAGGTGATGTCATTGCACCATGTGTGCAAAGCACACATGACAGAAGTTCCCAGGAAGGAGTCTAGATCCCCCCGCCAGCTGTTAGGTAGGACCTGACAACCATAGCTTATGTCATTATCCTCTTCTCCATTTTATCCTCACCATAACCCTGTGAAGTAAGTTAAGCTGAGAATGTGTAACTGGCTCAAGGTCACCCAGCAAGCTTCCATGGCCAAGTGGGGATTTTAATGCAGGTCTTCAACATCCTAGATGACAGTTCAACCACAACAGCACATAGCCTCTTGTTCTTCTTCCTCGTTTATTTTATCAATTTGCTGTTCAGCATGTGAGCATAACTATCTCAGTGTTGCTGGTGAAATTTTGTAACCAGATTTAATTTTTTAGTAAGGTTTCATTGAGGCATAGGGGACCTTTGGGGGCACATATAGATTATAAACCAACTCTGTAAGGTTATCCAGTAAACATTTGAAACCTTCTGAAAATATACTAGAATGGACACAACAATTCCATATCTTGGGCTTCTCTCTGGTACACCTTGATCACAAAACCAACAAACTGTCATTAAAATAGATCCTGAACACCCATCATTAGTTAATTTGATTTTTCTCATCTGAATTAGAGTTCAGTTGTGTTTATCTGCTGAACTGAAGCAATGAACCTATATCACATATAACTATGTAACATATATAGGCATAGACAAACGTTTCCTATTTCACGTTTAAAATATTGTTTCATATTTTTGTCAATCGTTTCAGTTGTATTTGACTCTTTTTTGTAGATTTCTATTCAGTACATACCGTACATTGCACTGTATTAAAATGCTATTTATATGACATTTAGACATGCTTTGTATGGCATTTAGATATATAAATATAATGTGTACTCTGTTTTGATGCAAAAAAAAATGAAGCAGGAAAATTCAGTACATGGAAATGGCAAGTCTGGCAAAAAGGAAGAATCCAGGGGTTTGACTCATAGAATAAGGGATTTGAAACATCAGGGATGAGAAATTTGAATTCATCCCTAGAAATAATATTGTTGCACTGAAATCAATACTGTATGCTGTGTAACCTGTAATGGATATAACTTTCACAATGCTCAATAAAAATTAAGTTTTGAAAAGTGTAAAATATTGATCACCCTCACAGTTCCTATAGATCAAATCTGCTTTGCTCACTGTTCTCCAAATACTTTGTTGCTTCTTCTGCACGACGTTCCAGTGGTACGATGTATACAGAACGGCCCCAAACAATAGTATATTCATTTGTCCAGGAAATTTAAGAATGTCAAGTATTTGCCAGCTTGCTCGGTGTGAGTCCACTGCTTTTGCTGTGCTCTAAAATGCTGCCATCTAAAGTGCTGGTATGTGGCTGAACTTGACCTACAGTGGAGTAAATGTTAGCAAGTGAAGTCCACCTGTTGTTTTGCGGTGTACCAGCATCCAGCTTTCATGAGGAGGTAAATCTGTGTCTGAGATGTACCACTGCAAACTGTAGGGGTGAGCTTACAAGACTGATTCTCTATACAAAAATGTCCCTTCGCATAGCAGAAGGGTTCTAATCCAGTATTCTTCTCAACATGCTACTTTCCCTAGAGCTTTTCTGTCCTTTTAGTATGGAGGAACATCTTTTTCAATGTGCATGAAGACCTTTTGTAGTGAACAGTGATATTCAAACAAAGCAGTCAATTATATGAAGTTATCCAAACCCAACACAAACTATTACTTTCCTTATAGCCCTGACAGTAAATGAATTTAAAATTAATTTACAATGGATAATATTATCACAGAGGGGAGAATGCCTGCCCTCATATTAGAAAAGGAAGAAGAAATTGAAATATAGGAACCATATACAAGGTCATTTATTCACACTAAAATAAAGCTTCCTAGTATTCTTTCTAGTATTGACTATTGCTTCAGTCTATCTTCAGATTGTGCAGGATCACACATTCTCTAAATATATTTGTTACCATAAAAAAAAATGTATATATTTTTTTGTAAACTGAAGAAATATTGCATGTAGTTACTTGATTTTGTGGTATACGCATTGCTACTGGCCAATCCATATTCTCTACATTGAGTCTGGTCTTCTTTTGATGGATCATTTAGGACCTTTTGCATGGACTTATATATTCTACAATGTTTGAGCTTTATGTATTTAGATTGAAGAGCTTTGCTCTCATATTAAATTGGGTTGTCCACAGATGTTTTCTCTTTTGCTTATTCTATGCTTGCTACTGTTCAACAGCAGCCACTCTATGAAAACCAGTGTGGTAATTTCAAACATTTAAAAAATAATGCTGTTGAAGAGGTTCCGGAACTCAATGTGACTTGTTTGCTTATATTTACAATTTCCACTTCATATTCTCTACATTGAGTCCGGTCTTCTTTTGATGGATCGTTTAGGACCTTTTGCATGGATTTATATATTCTACAATGTCTGAGCTTTATGTATTTAGATTGAAGAGCTTTGCACTCATATTAAATTCCACAGATGTTTTCTCTTTTGCTTATTCTATGCTTGCTACTGTTCAACAGCAGTCACTCTATGAAAACCAGTGTGGTATAGAAGTTAGAACAGTAGAGTTTGGGAGATGCAGGTTCGAACCCCAATCTTGTTATGGAAGCTCACTGGGTGATTTTTGGCCAGTCACATACTTTCAGTCTAACCGACCTCACAGGGGTTGTTGTGCAGATAAAAAGGATGAGAGGAGAGTGATGTAAGAAGCTTTGGTCCTCACTCGAGAAAGGTAGAGTATAAATGAAGTAAATAAGTAATAAATATAGCTGAAGATGGGACGAAGATAAAAGATGTTGATGCATGGCTGAGAAGGAGAGAATGAGGCAGGAAATGGGGAGAGGGTATGGGGGATTTCCAGGAGAAAGGAAAGATGAAATAATGGGGGAAAGGTGCAGGGGAAACTGAGGTGCCCCCCACAAGTCCTTGAGGGTTCCCTACAATGCAAGTGAGCCTGGCCCAGAGGCCAGCACCACACAACAGGGCCACAGATTTCCCAGGTAGAAGCTGCTGGGGCAGGAAAGGAAGTTTAAGACAGAGGGACAGATAAAGGTAGGCTGGCTGTTGGATGGGAAGGAGATAGTGTTACCCACTCCAGGTTAGGAAATAAGGAGATAGTGTTACCAACTCCAAGTTGGGAAATACCTGGAGATTTTGGGGATAGAGCCTGGGGATGGTGAAGTCTGAGGATGGGAGGGACTTCAGAAGGGTTAGAATGCCATAGAATCCACCCTCCAAAACAGCTATCTCTTCCATGGGAACTAGGGTGGGAATTGGAGATCCCCCAGATTTACAACTGATCTCCAGATAACAGTTCAGTTTCCCTAGAGAAAATGGATGCTTTGGAGGGTGGACTCTATAACTTTATACCTTGCTGAGGTTGCTTCCCTCCCCAAATATTGCCTTCCAATGGTCTACCCCTACATCTCCAGGTATTTCCCAAGCTGGAGTTGGCAACCATAAAAGCAAGAAAAGGGGACAGTCTGTGGGGGCTTTCAAGAAAGGG